>NW_011889297.1:152384-255716 GCF_000151845.1 Pteropus vampyrus | reverse complement strand
TGAAGTATATAACATAAAACAAGAAGAACCAGAAAGAAAACACACAAAAGCCAACCAAAATAAAGAAAACAGAAACACGAGGGCAAGGAAACAATGGAAACACTGAGCTACCAGAAAGTAAAAGGTAAAATGGCTATAAGAAGACCTCATATTTCAATAATCACCCTAAATGTAAATGGACTAGACTCACCAATAAAAAGGAACAGAGTTGCAGAATGGAATAAAAAACAAAACCCAACAATATGCTGCCTCCAGGAGACACACCACAACTTCAGAGACAAATATAGACTCAAATGAAAGGGTGAAAAATGATATTTCAAGCAAGTGGTATTCACAGAAAAGCGGGAGTAGCAGTACTAATATCAGAAGAACAAGACTTGGAAATAAAAAAGATAAAGAAACATACTGAGGGACACTTCATAATGATAAAGAGACTCATGCACCAAGAAGACATAACACTTATTAATACCTATGATCCCAATCAGGGAGTCCTGAAATATGTAAAGCAATTACTGACAGAACTACAGGGAGAAACTGACCAAAACACTATTGTAGTAGGGGACCTAAAACCACACTGTCGGATATGGACAGGTCATCCAAACAGAAAATCAACAAGGAAATAATATCCTTAAATGACATATTAGAAAAATTGGACATATTAGAAAAATTGGACATAAATGACATTTACAGAGCCTTCCATCTCAAAACAGCTGCACATGGAACATTCTCAAGGTTCGACCACATACTGGGACACAGAGATAGTCTTAATAAATATAAGAGGATTGAAATCATACCAACCATATTCTCTGATCATTATGCTTTAAACTAGAGGTCATCTGCAGTAAGAAATCAGGAAAAACCATAAATACATGGAGATTAAACAACATGCTACTGAAGAATAACTGGGTCAGGGAAGAAATAAAAATAGAGACCAAGAGATACATAGAAACAAATGAAAATGATAGTACAACATATCAAAATTTTGTGGTCATGGCAAAAGCAGTCATAAGAGGAAAGTTCCTATCATTACAGGCCTACCTCAAACAACAGGAACAAGCTCAAATAAACAACCTAATGCTTCATCTTAAAAAACTGTAAAAGGATGAACAAATGAAGCCTAAAGTCAGCAGAAGGAAAGAAATAATCAAAATTAGTCCATAAATAAATAAAATTGAGAACAAGAACAAGAACAACAACAACAACAACAACACACAATAGAAAAAATAAATGCAACAAAGAGCTGGTTCTTTGAGAAGGTTAAAAATATTGACAAACCCCTGCCTAGACTCACTAAAGAAAAAAGAGAAAGGACACAACTAAACAAAATCAGAGATGAAAGATGGGCAATTACGGCAGACACCACAGAAATACAAAAGTTCCACAAGAATAATATGAAAAAATACATAACACCAACGTTAATAACCTGGAAGAAATGGATCAGGTTAGAAAAATACAATCTTCCTAGACTGAATCAAGAAGAACCGGAAAATCTAAATAGACTGATCAGCAATATAGAAATTGAAACAATCATCAAAAACCTACCAAAAAAGAAAAGTCCAAGACCAGATGACTTCACCAGTGAATTCTACCAAACATTCCAAGAAGATTTTATACCTATTCTCCTCAAACTCTTCCAAAAAATAGAAGAGGATGCAATGCTTCCCAATTCATTTTAAGAGGCCAATATTACCCTGATACCAAAATCTGGTATAGATAACACACAAAAAAAACTACAGACCAATATAGCTCATGAACACAGATGCAAAAATCCTAAATAAGACACTAGTGAACCAAATACATCAACATATTAAAAGATTATACACTGCGATCAAGTGGGCTTCATCCCAAAGTCACAAGGATAGTTCAACATACACAAATCAAGTAATGCGATACACGACATAAACAAATTAAAAATAAGATCATTTGATCATATCAATTGATGCAGAAAAAGGCTTCGACTAGATACGACATCCATTTATGATCAAAACACTTAACAATATCAGTTTACATGGAGAGTACCATAACATAATAAAAGCTATATATGACAAACCCTCAGCCAACATTATTCTTACTGGTGAAAAATTAAAAACCTTCCCTCTAAGATCAGGAACAAGGCAAGGTTGTCCACTATTGCCATTGTTATTCAAGATAACATTGGAGGTCCTAGAGAGTGCAGTCAGAAAGAGAAAGTTATAAAGGCATCCAAATAGAAACAAAGAAGTCAAACCGTCACAATTTGTGGATGACATGATCCTCTACATAGAAAATCCTACAGACTCCATAAGAACACAACTAGAAACAATAAGGAAATACAGTAAAGTTTCTGGATACAAAATCAACATTCAAAAATCCATAGCCTTCCTATATTCTAATAACGAAGTGTTAGAAAAAGAAGTGGAAAAAATAATTCCTTTTGCAATTGCAAGAAAAAGAATAAAATATCTAGGAACAAATTTAACGAAACAAGTGAAGGACCTATATGATGAAAGCTATAAGACCCTATTGAAAGAAATCGAACAAGATACAAAGAAATGGAAAGATATTTTGTCTTCTGCATTGGAAGAATTAACATAATTAAAATGACCTTATTACCTAAAACATTATACAGATTTAATGCAATCTCCATCAAAATCTCATCAGCATTTTTATAAAGGAATAGAACAAAAAATCATCAGATTAGTATGGAAGCAAAAAAGACCTCGAATTGCCAAAAAAAGAATGAGGCTGGAGGCATCACTCTGCCCAACTTCAAATTATACTACAAAGTGACAGTAATCAAAACGGCATGGTATTGGCAGCAAAACAGACACATGGACCGGTGGAACAGAATTGAGAGTCCAGAAGTTAACCCATATTTATATGGGTGAATAATTATTGACAAAAAAAGCCAAAAACATACAGTGGAGAAAGAAAAGCCTCTTCAGTAAATGGTGCTGTGAACACTGGAAAGCCACCTGCAAAAGAATGAAACTAGACTGTTGTCTATCACCACACACCAAAATTAACTCAAAGTGGATTAAGGACCTAAATATAAGATCTGAAGCAATAAAATGCAATGAAGAATATGTAGGAACTAAACTCAAGGACCTTGGACTTAAAGAGGATTTTATGAATTTGACCTCAATAGCAAGGGAAGTAAAATCTAAAATAAATCAATGGGACTACATCAAACTAAAAAGCTTCTGTTCAGCAAAAAAATTGTCAACAACATATAGGACAACCGTCCGAATGGGAAAATATGTTTGCAAGCAATGCTTTCGATAAGGGTCTAATATTCAAAGTATACAAGAACTTATACAACTCAACAACAACAAAAAAAGCAAATGGTCCAATCAAAAAAAAAATGGCAGAGGACTCGAATGGACACTTCTCTTTAGAGGACATCCAAATGACCAAGAAATATTTGAAAAGATGCTCAACATCACTTGCTGTTAGGGAAATGCAAATCAAAACCACAATGAGATACCATCTCATACCTGTTAGAATAGCTATAATCAACAGGACAAGTATTAACAAATGTTGAAGAGGATGCTGAGAAAAAGGAACCCTCATACACTGCTGGTGGGACTGAAAATTGGTACAGTCACTATGGAAAACAGTATGGAGGTTCCTCAAAATCTAAGAATTGATCTACCATACGATTCTGCAATCCCTCTACCGGGTATTTACCCCAAAGACTTGAAAACCCATATCCAAAAACATATTTGCATACCAATGTTCATAGCTGCATTATTCACGGTGGCCAGGACATGGAAGCAAGCAGAGAGTCCTACAATAGATGATTGTCTAAAGAAGCTATGGCACATATATATAATGGGATATTACTCAGCCATAAGAAGAGATGAAATACCGCCATGTGCGACAACATGGACGGACCTTGAGATAATCATGCTAAGCAAAATAAGCCAGACAGAAAAATTTGAAAACCACATGATATCACCTTTATGTGAGATATAAACCTAAAAGCAACAAATGAACAGGACAAACAAACAGAGACTCATGGTCATGGACTATAGACTAGTGGTCACCAGAGGCTAGGGGTAGGAGAGGAAGGGGGAGGTAGACATAGTAAAGGGGGTGAAATATGTGGTGACAGAAAGAAATCTAACTATTCAAGGTGAACACACAGTGTAAATATATATGTGCCTTACCATTAAAAAAATAAAAATATAAGTAAAATAAAATAAAAGAGGATATTGATATAAACGCCAAAATTTTCCTATGACTTTCTGGGTGTATTTTTTTTTGGATGGGATTGCTTTTTCAAAATTTTCATTGAGATATAATTGACATACAGCACTTTATAAGTTTTAGGTGTGTAGTGTAACAATTAGACTTACATATATTGTGAAATGATTACTACAATAAGTTTAGTTATCTCATATAGATAAAAAATAAAAACAAGAAGAAAAAAAGTGTTTTTCCTTGTTACAAGAACACTTAGGATTTATTATCTTAAAAACTTTAAATATATCATACAACAGTGTTAGCTACAGCTGTCATATTGTATATTACATCCCTAGTGTTTATTTATCTTATAATTAGAAGCTTGCACTTTTTGACCATCTTCATCCAATTCCCCACCTACACACTGCCTCTGGTAATCACAACTCTGATCTCTTTTTCTATGAGTTTTCGTGTTGTTTTATTTTGATTTATATTCCACATATATGTGTGATCATACAGTATTCGTATTTCTCTGTGTGACTTATTTCACTTAACATAGTGCCCTCAACGTCCATTCATGTTGTTGCTAATGACAGAATTCCCTTCTTCTTATGGCTGAATAATATTCTTTTGCATATATATACCACATCGTTTTATCCATTCATCTGTCGATGGACACTTTGGTTGTTTCTATATCTTGGCTATTGTAAATAACGATGCTATAAACGTGAAGTTGTATATACATTTTCAGCATAGTACTTTCATTTTCTCCAGATATATTCCCATAAATAAAATTTCTGGATTATATGATAATTCTATTTTTAACTTTTTGAGGAACCTCCATACTGTTTTCCATAGTGACTGTACCAATTTACAACTCTACCAGAAGTGCATAAGAATATTCTTTTCTCCACATTCTTGTCAGCATTTATCTCTTTTCCTTTTTATGATAGCTATTCTAACAGGCAGCAGATGATATCTCATTGTGATTTTGGTTTGCATTTTGCTTATGCTAGTGGTATAGAGCACTTGAGATGATATATGAATAGTAAATAAGAACATGTAAAGATATTCAACATCATTAGCCATTAGGGGAAATGCTAAGACAATGATACAATTATCAGAATGGCGAAAAGAAAATATAGTAACAATATAATATTTCAGAGAGGATTCAGAGAAACTAGATCATTCATACATTGATGGTGGGAATCCACAATGGTACAGGACACTCTGAAAAATGGTTTGACAATTTTTTAGAAAAATAAAAATATAATTTCTATATAACCCAACAATTGCATTCTTGAACATTTATCTCAGAGAAATGAAAACATGTTCACTTAAAAATCTTTATATACATGTTCATAGAAACTTCATTAATAATATAATAAATTATATACTCAAACTCGAAATAACCCAAATGTTAAATAAATTTTGCTACCTCTATGCCAAGGAATACCACTCAGTAATAATGAGGAACCAACTATTGATGCATACAACTTGGATGAATCTCCAGAGAATGATGCTGAATGTAAAAAACCAATTCCAAAAGGTCACATACGGTATGATTCTATTTATATAACATTCTCAAAATTAAAAAAAAAAAAAACCTGTTTAGATAGAGAACAGACTAATGGTTGTCAAGGTTTAGGGATGGTGAGTTGGGGGGAGAAGTCAATGAATGTGACTATAAAGGAGATCTTTGTGGTAATAATTTTGTATCTTAATTGCAGTGGTTATATGAACTGGACATATACCAATGCCAATTTCTTGTTTTGGATATTGTACTACAGTTAAGTAAGATATAACCACTGGAGGGGGAGGGGACTGAATGAAAGATATATAAGACCTCTCTGTACCATCTTTGCAACTTCCTGTGATTCTATTTTTAAAATATAGAATGAAAAGGAGACATAGCAACATTTGTAAAATTGGCTCAGTGGATAATCTCAAGTGGACTTGAAGTAGATCTCTCTCTTCAGTCAAGCCTTTCCTAGTATCAGGGCAACACAGAAGCCAAAGTAGGGATTGGATACCTAATTAAAGAGAGAACCATTGCACTAAGTGTCACTGCTGCCTTTTAAGTGGGAGGAGTATTTCAAGCCTGCAAACAGATGAAGCTGAAGTTGCTTGTGAAAGGCCTACTTCTTAGCGAGTCTCAGAGTTAAACCAATAAATGTGAAACAGGATCATTCCTTTAAACTCAAGTCTTAAACTCACCCTTTTGGATCTCTGCACAGTGGATGAACATGTAATTTGGTTGCTGCTGGTGAGCCATAGCCTGCTTGTTCAGTGTTCTGAAGGAGTTAACATGGACATGGCAGAGTGAGCTTACATTTTCTCTACTAGGTCTTTTCAATTTCCAACTTTCATTTGTTTTATTCACCTTTAATATTTATTGTTGTTCATGCACCCAAGCGAGATTCTTAAAAACCTAAGAGAGCATATATCTCAAATTCAATATAGTTTTTCTTTGCCTGATGCTCAGTATTCATGCCCCAAACCATCCAAAATACAGTGTTTATGGATAAATTATCTACTCAGGGCCTTTCTTTGACCTGGATTACTGCCCACACAGCTTTGATATGAAGGCTACATAATGTAGTTCAAGCATTCCAACCTAACAGCATTTGTCCTTGTGCCCTGACCAACAATAAGCCTCTCCATGCCCTTGGGGATTTTCCTGTCTGTCACTATCCTCAGGGTACTTTCCCATCTGGAGGACCCTCTCCTTTCCTGCTAGTCAAATTTCACCAGATCTTTAATACCTAACAGAAATACTACTTCCTCCATGGGGCTTTTCTAATCACCCTGGCTTTCAAGGGCTCTCTCACTTCTTCTCTAGGACATTGTTTGTTAGGACCTTCATGGAACACCTCCTTTGTATATTCATGATGTGGACATGTGTCCTATATCTTTCATCTGATTCATCCCTATTTCTTCTCTCTATCCTCAGCATGTAATCCAGAATATGGCACGTAATAGGGTTTTGATTGTTAAATGTGAATGAGTGACTGGTATTATCTCACTATTCAGGTCAGCATTAGCCTTATGTTTTGATTTTGACATTAGAATTTTCTTTTTATATTTGTCTTTGTCGCTGCTAACTACTTAGATTGGTAGTCTCCCAGAGGACAGGGATGTAATCTATATATGTATTTTTTAGGAGGTGGTGTTTTCATTTTTTAATTAAATACTCAAAAAATGTTCTGTGGTAAAGAAACCCATTTGCATTTGTAGGTGACTGAACTTCCCAGAAATATTGGGACACAGAATCTCCCTTCCGCAAGCACATTTCCCTTCCCCCAAAACCTGTGGCATACAAGTGGAATGCAGTTTGAAAAACACTTTTCTAGAGCAGGGTTCTCAGCCGGGGCACTCTTGACATCTTGGGCTAGGTAACTCTGTTGGGGACAGCAGCTGCCCCATGCATCACAGGAGGTTCGGCAGCATCCCAGGATCTATCTTCTAGATGCCAGTAGCCCCCTTCCAGTTGCATGAAACAAAAATATCTGCAGACATTTCCAATGGCCTTTGGGGGATAAAATTGCCCCCTAGTTGAGAATCACTTCTGCTAGGTCACTATCTTTTGTGTAAATACTCTGGTATTTAAATTTTACTTCTTTCTTGCCCAAACAACATCCACTGCTTGGGCTATTTATTGTCTGTCATCTTGTGCTCATTGTCAGTTCTTCAATCATTCATTTTAAATTTCACCTCCTCAGAAACACATTTTTCCCCCTGAAAATTCAATCCAAGTCCTTCAAGGCATCCCTCTACTCTCTAGGATCCTCTGAGCTCAAACCCTTGGAACTTTTTCTTACATCTTAGTCTTGTCCTAAATTCTTTAAACAGAATGTAGTAAATTCTTAAACATGCATCTCTACATTGTGAAAAGACCTTTGGCTTTTGAGTCACTCATTAATTCTTGATTAGAATCCTGATTCTACCAATTAATGGCTGTGTGACATTGGATAAGTTCTATTACCTCTGTGATGCTTCAATTTTTTTGTCTATAAAATATAAATGATGATATCTATCTTTTAGGGGTGTTGTAAGACTGAAAATAATTGCACATGTAAAGCACTTAGCACATAGTAGGTGTATAGTAATTATAAGCTTTTCCCCTCCCCTTTCCTCTTTAATTCATTTGAGCATAATCTAGTCACTGGAAGAAAGCTGAAGTGGGCAACCAGTAGAACTGTATTCTAGTCTTGGCTCTACTATTTATTTACTCACTGTGTGTCCTAAGTCATTTCATCCTCTCTAGGCTTGGTTCTTTTGTCTGTAAAATTGGGATGATGATAATTTCTGTTTTCTTTCCCTCATATGATTATTAAGACAATCAAATAAGATAGCAAAAGCAAAAGAGTTTCTATAAAATGTCTAAATGCAGGATATGATTATTGCTATGTTCTAGTAAATACATTTGAGGGATAATGACACCATACACATAGGCTAATTTGAAATAAACAAAACTCATCTAACTCTGTGTCCTTATTCATTTAAAATTCCCATTGTTTCATTGGGTCTCTAGTTTTTCTATCTGGTCAATTCCAAGATAAATGGCTTTAACTATGGCCAAACATGAAATGATCACTGTGATGAAATTAAGTGATATGGATATGATTTCGTTCTTGCCTCTGATTTCAGGTCATCTTCACCTAGGTAATTTAGGCCAGAGTGAGGGTTATTTTCCTGAGCATTCTGGGTACCTTATGTTTTGTAGTTTTGGTTTCTACTCCAGCCAGAATATATTCTTTCAGTTGTCACAGTTAGAGAAAAGTGAGAGAAAAAATTCATGTGTTATCTTCCTACTTCTCCTAGTGAGTTCATGACTAAAGATGAAAAGGTCATCAAATGAGATTTATACAAAACAAGATAGGAGTAGATGGAAGATTTTCTACATTTGAAAATGGAAAAGCTTCATATTAAGCTTTTCATAAAGAAGGAGAAAAATGTAAAATTCTTTTCCAAGCTTAGAGATCTTCCAGAGGTGATAAAAAGTTACTGAAATTCTTAATTGTGTTGGGGTGGGGAACACTGCCTACTTTTCCTGATGAGACTCTCAGAAAGGCAAAGGGAAAGGGCAGTGTTGAGAAGTGTTGCTGACAAGATTGGCCTTGGATTTTATGTTAGAATGACCAATAAAAGAACCAAAAGAAAGACCAAGAAAAGGAGTCTTTTGGGATCTACCAATTTTACCAACTTTATAGGGCTATTATTTACATATAATTAAGTGCGCACATTTTAAGTAGACATTTCAATGGATTTTTACAAATGTAAAAAATCCGTATTTATCAGGAGATTTCTGAAGCATCATCTGAGAAACTTTTAGCTAAATTTTGGTTGTGAGCATGCTATAATTCATACATATATTCAATTATAATGTTGTACACCTGAAACTTATGTTATTGACCAATGTTACCTTGATTAAAAAGAAGTCTGTCAGCAGGAAGTCTTGATCCATAAGTCTTTGCTCAAAATCAAGGCAAGATCTAGAGGTTATGTATAGGACCTGTAGTTATATTATTAGTGTATTAGCAAAGCAAAGTATAGTAGGGTACATGTTTCTCCTAACAAAGAAGCCTATATAATTGGGGCTTAAAATAAGAGAGTAACAGAAAAGTCTGGAGGCAAGCAATAAAGAGCACTTCTCTATAAGCTCATCTAGGGACCCAGGCCCCTTCTCTCTTACTGCTCCATTACCTCTAGGGTGTTATTTTTGTCCACATGGTCCACCACCACATATGTATTTCAACTATATGAAAAAGAGAAAATAGACAATTGGAAAGCACACTCCTACCTTTATGGAATAACCTGGAACAACTTAAACTTGTCATTTTTGTTTGCATTCAATTAGTCAGAACTTGGTCATATACCTACTCCTAGATTTAAGAGAAGCGAGATGTATAGTGTTTATTCTGGGTAGCCATATACCCAGCTAGGAACTTTGTTACTGTGTTAGAGATTTTTTTTTTTTTTATCACAGGGCAACTAGCTTTCCCTGCTACAGATGGCTGCTATATGACAAGTGACTGATTATGAGCTCCTAAGCATGTATCTATGAGGGCTTTGTTCCTGGCACTCACCAGAGAAACTGGAGCCTTCTCTTTTGACTTATAAATTCAGTCAGAGTTAAAAAAAAAGTACTCAATGATAAAGTTTCAACTGAACAATCCACTTCTGCCTCTTTGCCTTACCTTTACCCTTAAGACCCACTTACTCAAGCCTGCTGGGATCTACCAGAAAAGCAAACATGGGCATTCCCAATGCTCTGGATCCCTAAAGGTCTACTTTTTTTCATTTATCACATTGCACAACCTATGAATCTTCTTTGGGTCTGCCTTGATTTATAGTTGACTGCAAATATTTCCAGCTCTGGGGCTGTTTTCAATTTCAAATCTCTCTTGTAAATCATACCATAAAAACCATGTTTCTTCCCTTTTCCTTAATCATCCTTTTTCTGCCTTCTACTTGCCACATCCATTGATCAGGCTGATCCAGCCAGGATTCAGAGTCCTGATAAGGCTGTCTGTATTTCATGTTCCATCTTCCTCTGGAAACTACTCTAGAAAACCACATGCTCCTTGTCAATGAAGACAATGGGGCTAAATAACGAGCTGCTATAGTAAAAGGACAGACCCCTGGAGGAATGACATTGAGCTCTTCAAATCCCCAGGGCAACTGTTCTTGTTCCATAGTTCCAGCTTCTCTGGGAAGCAGGCTTTTTCTAAAGCATGACTCTCATGAGGAATCCAGTGAGGATGGGTACATTCAAACTCTCCATTTCATAAGCTTTTAACACCATGGGATGTCAGAGTGAGAAAGACTTTTTAGAAATCACAAAGTCTAACTGGTCTAGATCCCCTCCTTTTATGGATAAGGAAACTATGACTCAAAGGACAAGAGACATGACATGTCCAAGATCACACAGCCAGTCAGGAGCAGGGTCTTGCCTAGAAGGCAGGCCTCTTGGCATATAAAGGTTAATGTAGATTGAGTATTGCTATGTATCTGACCTTTTTCTAAGCACTTTATACATGTTAACCCACTTAATCCATGTAAAAGCCCTATCAGGTCAGTGCTATTATTATCACCTCCATTTTTCACATAAGAAAACTGAGGCCAAGATTGGTTAAGTAATTTGTCCATGATCACAGAACTAATAAGTGGGGGAGTCAGAACTCAAATCTAGGGAGTCAGCTCCAAACCTCATACTCATAAGCAGTCTGCTTCCCTGCCACTCATAGTCTGGCAGGACCTGGAAGATTATTTATCTCTACCCATGCCTGACATATTATTCTTTTCTTCAGCCAGCCCATGATCATACATTGCAGGTAACACAAAGCCTGGTACTCTTGCCTCAATATCATGCTTGTCCCTTTATAATCAGAGAGGGTTTTTTGACTGTTAGTACTATATGGGCGATTGATTTTTTTTTTCTCTGAAGGGAACTTGGAACAGGATCTGTAGCTAGAATTAGCAAAGAGAGATTTGAAGAAGCAGACAGGCCCCTGTAGGCCACTTCTTCCACACATTTTTTTTTTAATCTTCTAACTATCTGGACTGGACTGGCAGATAAAGAAAATGGCAGACTTCCTCTGGAAATGGCCACAACTGAGTCTTACTGATCCCTGGAAAGTTCTCACCTACAACTCATCTGCAGAAAAGCTGCCACAGGTTCTGTCAGATGGAACCACGGTGAATTGTATGCCCTAGGCTCACTGCTGTTGAGCTACCTCCTTCAGCCTACTTTGTGCTTTGCTTGGTGGCATTTGCAGTGCTGATTGTTTTCTCTGAAGGGGTGTTATTAACTTAAGAAAGTCACAGGTGGGAACACATGCACAGTTAGTTTTAGTTTATACTATCTCTTAGAAGCATAGTTTTAAGAAAATGGAAGAGACACTTCTAGTAATCTACATGCTTCATAAATTGCAAAAATGTGTAGATCATAGATGACACGGGGTTTTTTAGAGTACAGTGAAGGGAAAGCAGAAGACTTAAAGAAACAGAGACAGCCCACAGAGCGGGAAGGAGAATCAGAAGGAGAGTACTTCTGTGGGTCTCTGGAGTGCCATTGTTAAGTGCTCCTCTCCACTCCTTAACTTCCTTCATATATTTCCCCTTTGTCAGCAATTGGCAACTGCAGAAAGCCTTTCCAGCCCTTATGCAAGGAAAAGAAAGAATATGCCTGACCTTGCCCTGTGATTAACAAGAGAAACAATTTTGATCCAAGTAGCTCCCTCAGAAGGAGCACTATTCTGCTGATGAAGTATTGACAACCCAGGTCTGTCTTTTACTCTTGTTGGCATAAAGGGTTAAAAGTGAGTTTGCTTCATCACCAGCAGTTTTAGGGTTAGGGATGTGATTTGGCAGTGCTTTGAAAGGAACATGCCTGGGTGTCAGCTCCAGATGAAAATGACTTTTGGGGAAGGTGGCCATATACAGTGTAGGAAAGAACTTGGTTTGTGACTTCTTTGTTCCCTCATTCCTGCTAGGAAAAGGTTAAGGAGTCTCTCTTACATTAGACTTAGTGTTTTTAATTATTCCAAGTACATTATATACACATGCTCATAAATTACTACTAGCATCTTCATGAAGGATATGTTATTAGCTCCGTTTTGCTTATGAGAAAGACCAAGACCCAGAAGTTTCCTTGTCTAAGAGCCACACAAGTTACAGAAAACACCTGGAACAAACTAAATTCAAAACTAAAATATCTGGCTCTGGTCAGGTTCATTTTCTGCTAAATTATAATCACTCTCTTGAGCCATTCCATGTACCAAGTACAGACAAAAAGGAAAAAAAAAAGAAGAAATGTGCATGTCTATCTAATGTTAGGGGTGATGATCTCCAAACCCCATTCACTTAGCACATCCCCTTCTGCTGGTCTCTTGCTGTTTCTCCATTCATCTTGAGCTTGCTCAGCTTTTCTAGACTGATGCCTTTTTGGTTAAGAGAGAAAAAGGGCTGGAAGTTGTCTTGTCTAAAAAAAATATTTCCAAATTCAATGTGAATGTCAAGTTGAGAGAGTTTGGGGTATACACAAAAAGTACAGAGAAAGATAGAGAGAACATGGGTGCTATTTGAGGACTGTATGATTCCTCTCTCTCCAAATTCTGTTTTTAATAAGAGCAACAGTTTAATTTGCATAGGGCCAAAATAACCATTCTCTTGCTAGTGAGAATGTGAAATGGTTCAAAAACTTTAGAAAACAGTTTGTCAGATTCTTAAAATGTTAAACATATGCCTATTACATAGCCCAGTCATTCCATATATTTAAGATAAAAGACAATGTATGTCCACACAAAGACTTACATGAATGTTCGTAGCAGCGCTATTTATGATAGTCCCAAACTGGAAACAACCCAAATGTCCATGAAAAGATGAATAGCTAAACAAAATGTGATATATCCAAACAATAGAATACTGCTTAGAAATATAAAAGAATGAACTATTAATATATACTATGACAGGAATGTGTTTCAAAACCATTATTCTGAGTGAACAAAGCAAGGCATGAAAGAGTATAATAATATAATTCAATTTATTTAAAATTGGAGAAAATCCAGACTGATCTATAGTGAATGAAAGCAGATCATTGGCTGCCTGAGGGCAGGGGTGGAGAGACAGATGGATTACAAAGGGACATTAGGAATATTTAGGTGTGATGAATATATTGATTATTTTCATTGAAGTGATAGTTTCATGTGTGTATACATATGTTAACACTGATAAAACTGTAAAATTTAAATTCGTGCTATTTTTTACTTAAATTACATCTAAATAAGTTATGTTTTAAACAATGTCAGTACCATACTGTATTAAATATTTCCTTCTTGCTCATGTAACTGTGGTTCATCTGGTGTTCTGCTGATCTAGGCTGGTTCTGCTGTGTTTGGTTTGAGCCTATGGGGTCTAGGTCTGCTCCAGTTGTCTTTCCTTTTCCTCATACCAGCAGCCTGCCTAAGTCCAGTTTTGTTACAGTGATTGCAGAAGAGGAAAAAAATTGAACAAGAATAAGAAATGTCGATTAAAACCTCAGGCTGAAACCGGTGCACTGTAATTTCAACCCAAATTCCATTTACTAAAATCAAATCACATGACCAAGCCTAACATCAATGGTGTGGGAAAATAGACTTTTTGCACTCTATTGGGTAATACTGAGAAGTAATTTTAAACGTAATTCAACCTATCACATGTATATACAATAAAAAGTCCCCATTATATCCATTATTCTCTACCTTTCCGGTTTCCCTCCATAGAGGCAATCACCTACACCTAATTTTTTGTGTCCTTTGGTTCCATGCATACATAAATAAATATATTTTTTCTTTTATATAAATTCTTATATACTGTACATACTGTTTTGTGTTTTGCTTTTAATTTGATTTATTTTGGAGACTACTCTATATCATTATATAAAGAGCCTTTTTTTCTTGTTTTACTGTTGTGTATGCCATCATATGTACATACCATAATTTAAACAGTCCCTTATCTATAGACATTTTGGCTATTTCTAAATGTTTTATTACAGAAGATGCAGTAATTGGCTTCACATACACATTAATTTATACATGTGGAATGATATTTAGGTATATATGATGACTAATTTAAAAATTCTAAAAGCAATAAATTTTATCTTGGTTCAGGTCTTGCCAAAAAAGAGATCCTGATAAAACCAGAACTAAGCATTCTTGGAGATCAAGTGGTGATCCAGGCCGGTGGAACATTTGACATAACCTGCAGGTAATAATATCAAGGCTCTTCGTCTTTCTCTAATTAAAGGACCATGGCAAGGAACTCAAAAAGTTGAGTTTTTGATCACACTCCAAATTCTTTATTTCTTTTACAATAGAGAATAGCTTCCAGAAGGTCATGTTTCTTGCTATTGGTTTCCACAAACTGTACTTCTCTGGGTGGAGCAGTCTAGCTTTTCAGCTGAATCCAAGTGTCTTTGTCTTTGTCTCCCTTCTTTTTATCACTAATTTTTTCACACATTCAGGAAACTAATTTGACTCTTAAAGTCATTAATATACCAAAATGTGCATTAATTCTCTTGGCAAAGTTCTTGCTCTTAACTTATTTGTTTACAGTAATGCCAGTAGTATAGTATGGGAGACTGTAGACTCTGCTTTGTCATCGTTACACTTTTTGGAACTATTTTTAAATGGTACCTATTTCCTTGATATCTACAGCATCACATTTCTTGTAGATTCACATATATGTGGCCAAAGGAACAGTTTTATGTTTTCCAAAATATCTAGAGAACTGGAAATGGGTTCCTCTTTCTCTTTGTGTTCTTCATTTTTGTCAATTACTAGAATATGGCAATTTGAGCAGAAAGAGGATAAGTTCAGTTTAAAAATCCAGCAAGAATTTTACATTATAAGAACAATAGATATGAGGATGTGGAAGAGAAAGCAGGGTAGAGACGGAGATACGAGAATCATTCACAGAAACTAGATGAGAATTAAAACTATATGAATAGATGAAGATAATAAGGTAATGCATGTTGTGTGAGGAGTGACAAGCATAAAGGTCATAATCTTGAGACGCCCCTGTGCTTCAAGATTGCTTGAGCAAGAAGGGGAGTAGGGAAAGTGCATGAAAAATGGGTAAGAGGGAGAAACAAGGGAGAACTATCATAAGAGAGGGCAGAGTTTCAAAAAAGTAGGAGTGGTCAAAACCTGTGGCAGATAGAGGCATAGGTGTGCAATAAATGTGTATTGAATTTAATTGAACTGAAGGCAGAGTACAATATCCTCATTCTTTTTCCAGCTTTATCAAAACATAATAGACAATTAATTGCTCATACTCACATTGAACAATTCAATGAGTTTTTTTCAATTATAGTTGACATACAATAATATATGTTTCAGTTGTACAGCATAGTGATTAGAGATCTATATAACTTACAAAGTGATCACCCCACTAAATCTAGTACTCTTCTTCCCGTTACATATTTATTACAACATTATTAACTATTTTCCTTATGCTACACTATATATCCATATCTATTTTGTAACTATCCATTTGTACTTCTTCATCCCTTTGCCCTTTTTTACCATCACCCCAACACCCCTCCCATTTAGTAGCCCTCAAAATATTCTCTGATATATGAGTATATTTCCATTTTGTTATTGTTGTGATTTATTTTGTTCTTTAGATTTCACATGCATGTGAAATCATGCGATATTTGTCTTTCTCTATCTGACTTACTTCATTCAGCACAACACTCTCTAGGACCATCAAGGCCATATCTTTTTCCATCGCCTTCCTTTCAGTCTGTTTGTGTCTTTTAATATGAAGTGAATCTCTTGTAGGCTGCATATGTAGGGGTCTTGTTTTTGTATTCATTCAGCTACTCTATCTTTTGATTGGAGCACTTAATTCTTTTCCACTTGAGGTACTCATTGATAAGAATGTAGTTATTACTATTTTTTATTCATGTTTTTGATGCCTTCTTTTTTTCTTCTTAAAGAAGTCTCTGTAACATTTCCTGTTATACTAACTTGGTGTTGATGCATTCCCTTAGCTTATTTTTGTCTGGGAAGGTCTTTATCTGTCCTTTGACTCTAAATGATAGCTTTGCTGGATATATTAAATATTTTGTTCCTTCTGTCCTGCATAGTTTCCTTTGAGAAATCAGCTGCCGGTCCCATGGGTACCCCCTTGTAGGTAACGAACTGCTTTTCTCTTGCTGCTTTTAAGATTCTCTCTTTGTATTTAACTTTGGCATTTTAATTATAATGACCCTCTTTGAGTTCATCTTTTGTAGGACTCTATGAACTTCCTGGGGTTGTATGTCTATTTCCTTCACCAGGTGAGGGAAGTTTTCCATCATTATTTCTTCAAATAGCTCTTCAATGTCTTGTTTTCCTTCAGGTACCCCCATGACATGGATATTTGTACATTTAATTGTGTCCCATAACCTCCTTAAATTATTATTATAATCTAGGCTTCTTTTTTGTTGCCTTTTTGATTGAGTGTTCTTGGCTTCCCCATCCTCTATATCAGTGGTTCAATCCTCTTCTTCCTTCATTCTGTTGATTCCCTCTAATATACTCTTCATCTCAGATAATGTGTTCTTCATTTCTGACTGCTTCTCTTTTATAATTTCCATTTCATTTTTTATGTTTTTTTTATCTCTTTGCTAAAGTTCTCTCTGAGTTTATCTACTCTTCCCTAAGTTCACTGAGCATCTTTATAACTAGTGTTTTGAACTCTGCATCTGTTAGATTGCTTGATTCAATTCTTCCTGGATCTCTGTTCTGTTCTCTCAAATGGGTTCTCCTTCTTTGTCTTCCCATTTTGGCTGCTTTTCTGTGCCTGTTTCTAAGCAAAGCTCCTAAGTGTCCCGGTATTATTAGCATGGCTTTGTGTATTAAGTGTGCAGGGGCACAGTACTCAGAGATATTCAGCTGCAGGCCAATTTTAGCTCCAGCCTGTGCCCCTCTGGGGCCACCTGTTAAGATTCAGCAAGCAATCCACAGATGCTGTGCTTACAGTTGACTCAAGAGACCACACCAGAAATCAAGGTCAGCTGCCACCAGTGTGAGTCTTCGAGTTGGCTCAGCAAGGAACACCAGACTTGCAGAGTACAAAACTGGATGTGGCTTGGGTAGGGCCACACGTTGGGGGAGGCAGAGTTTCAGGAAATCTTCTGGGCAGAATGACCTCTGTTATTTAGTTTGAGGATGTTTTCATTGTAGAGGCGCTGCCTTTGCACACTGAGAGCAAAGGAGGGCTCAACAGAGGAACAATGGATACTGCTGACACTTCTACCTTGGAGAGAGCCTCGCCTCCAGCCCTCACTCTAACAGCTCAGTGTTCCCCTCTAAGTCCCTGGTGTCCTCAGTGCAGCCGACCTTGGCTGGTGCTCAAAGTGAGCAGATTTATCACCGTGAAAGTTCATTCGCAGACATGGCCTAATTCAGAGGCATCTGCAGCTGCTGGCTGCATAGCCTCTGTCCCGAGTAGCCTCTGTCCCACTCAGCTGCTCAGTATCAGGCAGTCTCGTATCTTTGACCCCTCTTACCTTCTACCATTTTAGGTTGATTAATTATTTCTCTTCCTAG
Organism: Pteropus vampyrus; assembly: GCF_000151845.1. Taxonomy (NCBI): domain Eukaryota; kingdom Metazoa; phylum Chordata; class Mammalia; order Chiroptera; family Pteropodidae; genus Pteropus; species Pteropus vampyrus. The sequence continues at coordinate 237,468 of NW_011889297.1, read as the reverse complement.
TTTTAGTGCTTCTGTTCATCTAGATTCCAAGCAATTTTGTTTGATGTTTGCTGTCACAACTTTGATTTGGTCAGAAGAGGGTTGAATAAAGCCTCTATCATCTATGCCATTTTTTCCTGCTCACTCCCACCTCCCTCATTCTTTAAGTAGCCAATGCCCCAGTGTATCAGTAAAGGTTAGGTTGTAATATATGCAATAGAAACCCAAGTTAACAGTGGCTTTTAATAATAAAGTTTAATTATTTTCTGGAAAAGGGCCAAAGGGTGGATATCTGGAGCTAATATGCCAGTCCCATGAAATCATTAGAAACTTAGACTCCTTCTGTATTGTAGATTTTTCTTCATAAACTAATGGCTCCCCTCATGTGGTGCAAATTGGCTCTTCAAACTCAACACATCATGTCTGCATTCCAGCTAATTAGACACTAGAAAGGTAAAGGGAGGCATTCTCTCTCTCTCTCTCTCTCTCTCTCTCTCTCTCATATCTGATGACTAATTTATGATCCTCAGAAGGCTTAATTTTATTTTTTTAAGTTTTTTTTCCAATTATAGTTGACATACAATATTATATTAGTTTCAGGAGTACAACATAGCAATTAGACATTTATATAATTTAGGAGGTGAGTGATCACCCCGAAAAGTCTGCTACCCATTTGACATCATATATAATTATCACAAAATTCTTGACTATATCCTTATGCTATACTTTACATCAAAATAATTATTCTGTAACTACCAATTTGTACTTCTTAACCTCTTCCAATTTTTCACCCATCCCTCCCAACTCCCTCCCATCTGGCAACTGTAAAAAGTGTTCTCCGTATCTATGAGTTTGTTTCTGTTTTGTATGTTTATTTATTTTGTGATTTAGATTCCACATATAAATGAAATCATATGATATTCACTGTTTGACTTGTTTCAGTTAGAATAATACTCTCTATGTCCATCTATGTTGTTGCAGATGGCAAGATTTCATTCATTTTTATGGCTGTGTAATATTCTATTGCATATATGTACCACTTCGTCTTTTTAATTTAATTTATTTTTATTTTTATTTATTTTATTTAAAAAAAATTTAATATTCTTAATTTTTATTTTATTTTTTACATTTTTTATTCTTTATCCAATTATCTGTTGATGAACCCTTAGGTTGCTTCCATGTCTTGGCTATTGTAAATAATGCTACAATGAACATATAGATGCATATAGATGCATTTGGATTTCTTCAAATAAATACCCAGAAGTGGAATTTCTGGGTCCTTCCTTGTCTCTTTTTATAGCCTTTTTTTTAAAAAATAATTTTATTGAGGTAACATTGGTTAATGCAATCATATAATTTTCAGGTGTACATTATCATTTGACATCTGTATATTCTATTGTGTGTTCACCACCCAAAGTCCAGTTTCCTTCAGCTACTGTATATTTGATCTCCTTTACCCTCTTCACGCTCCCCCTAAACCCCTATGTTTGACCCCATTTACCCCGTCTACATTCCTCCTCCTCTCCCATCTTCTACTCTCTGGTAACCACTAGACCATTGTCCATGTCCATGAGTCTCTGTTTGTTTGTCCTGTTCACTTGTTGCTTTTAGGTTTATATCCCACATATAAGTGATATCAGGTGATTTTCAACTTTTTCTGTATGGCTTATTTCGCTTAGCATGATTATCTCGAGGTCCATCCATATTGTCGCAAATGACACCCTTCCCCTACCCCCTATATTTGACCCCCTTTACCCCGTCTACCTCCCCGCTCCACCTAACTAGTAACCACTACTCTGGTAACCACAAGTCTATAATCCATGTCCATTAGCCTTTGTTTTAAAGTCATTTTGTCTGGTATAAGTTTTGCTACTTCAGTTTTTTTTTCTTTTTCATTTCCGTTTTCATGAAATATCTCTTTCTATCCCTTTACTTTCAATATGTGAATGTCATTTGACCTGAAGTGAATCTCTTGAAGACAGCATATGTAATGATTTTACTTTCTTATACATTCATCCACAGTGTGTCTTTTGATTGGAGTATTTAATCCATTTATATTTAAAGTAATTATTGATAGGTGTATAGTTATTGCCTTTTTATTATTCATATGTTTGATTTTTTCTTCTTCTTATCAAAGTCTATTTATCATTTTTTTGTAATACTGTTTTGTGTGTGTGTGTGTGTGTGTGTGTGTGTGTGTGTGTGTGTGTGTGTGGTGCTAAACTCCTTTAGCTTTTACTGTCTGGGAAGCTCATTTTCTGCCCTTCAATTCTAAATGATAGCTTTGCTGGGTAGAGGAATCTTGATTGTAGGTCTTTTCTTTTCATCACTTTGAATATTTGGAACCAATCCCTTCTGGCCTGGAAAATTTCTGTTAAATAATCAGCTGACAGTCTTATGAGAACTCTGGTATAGGTAACTAATGTCTTTTGCTGCTTTTAAGATTCATTTTTTGTCTTTAACCTTTGGAATTTTAAGTATGATGTGTCTTGGTGTGGGCCTCTTTGGTTCATCTTGTTTGAGGCTCTCTGTGCTTCCTGGGATTGTATGTCTATTTCTTTCACCAAATTAGTGAAGTTTTTCATCATTATTTCTTCAAATAGGATTTCAATTACTTGCTCTTTCTCTTCTCTTTCTGGTACCCCTATCATGTGAATGTTGGTACACTTGATATTGTACCAGAGGCCCCTTAAACTATCCTAATTTTTTTTTGGATTCTTTTTTCTTGTTGCTCTTCTGATTGGGTGTTTTCCGCTACCTTATCTTCCAAATTGCCGATTTGATCCTCTACTTCATCTAATCCACTGTTGATTTTTCTAATTTGGTCTTCATTTCAGTTTTTGTATTCTTACATTCTCACTGGTTCTTTTTCATGTGTTTTTAATCCCCATTTTTATGTTTCTTATCTCTTTGTTGAAGTTCTCACTGAGCTCATTGAGCATCCTTATAACCAGTGTTTTAAAATATTCATCTAATAGATTACTTGTCTCCATTTTGTTTAGTTCTTTTTCTGGTACTTTGTTCTGTTCTTTCATTTGGGGCATGTTTTTTGTCTTCTCATTTTGATTGCCTCCCTATGTTTTTTCTATGTAAGAGGTACAGCTGCTACATCTCCCAATCTTGGTAGAGTGACTATATATAGCGTCACCTGACTCTGGTGCTCCAAGAGTGTCCCATGTGTGGGCTGTGTGTACCCTTCTGTTGTAGTCAAGTCTTGATTGCTGTTGCCTGATTGGTTGTGAAGACTGGTCATGACTACAGTGGAAGAGCTGTTCTACAGGGGCTGGCCCTACAGAGCAGTATTCTTCTTAGCAGGGATCTGCTGCCTACTCAATCTGCCCTTTGGGTGTGTCATTTGTGGAGCTGGTTGGGTGTGGTCTGAAGCTAGCCACCAGGGGTGTTGCTTCTGGGGACTCCTGGGGAGGGGCTCTGGTGCAAACCATGGTCAGCCACCACCTGTGCTCTGCCTGGGGGACACTTGGTATAAGCTACAAAGTGATCAAAAGATAATTTTCACTCATGCTGGGCTTGAAGGTGCCTGAGAGAAGCTAAGCTTCAAATTGAGGATTGCTGTTACTAGTGCCTGGCTTTGGGGCTGCTTAGCAAAAGGAGCAGGGCACTCCGAGGCCAGATGTTGTTTGTTTGGGGTTTTCAATCTTTGAGAGATTTTAGGAAAGTACACAGCATGAGCCAGGACAGGTCGTTTGTATGCAAAAGCCACCAGAAGTGGTGTGGTTGTGCCCTAAAGGTGTGTGGGACACTGTCGCAGGGAATCACTAGGGAAGTGTTAACTTTATTAGCTAGGTTCATGGAGACTCATATATGGTGCCTATAGTGCATGCAGGCCGGATGGTTGAAGGGCTCCACAGAGGAACAGTGGTTTTCGTTAGCACTTCTGTCTAGAAGAAAGATGTCCCTCCATCCCTTGCCCTAAACCAAACAATTTACTTTCTCCTCGTATGGCTCTGGAGCCTTTTGCAGTCTTGTCTCAGTGTTGGAGCTTAGAACAAGTAAGTCTGCCAGTAAGTCCATGCATGAGCCCTTTAAGAGGAACTCCTGGGACTTCAGCAACCTTTTGTCTCACTTAGCCACAATCTCCACTGGTTTCACAGCCAGAAGTTGTGGAGACTTATCTTACTGGCACTGGAATCCTGGGCTGGGAAGCCTGGTGTGGGTCTGGGACCTCTTTTTCCTCAGACAGGACCTCTGCAGCTGAGATATCCATCCCAATTTTTAACCACCACGCATGGGTGTGGGATCATCCCATCTGCACCTCCACTCCTCCTACCAGTCTTGACATGGCTTCTTCTGTTGATCCTTAGTTATTGAATTTCTGTTCAATAACACCTGCTAGACTTCAGGTGTTTCTAAATGATGGTTGTTCTGTAGTTTTGTTATAATTTTGAAGGGAACTTGTAGGAGATGAGCACAACAGTTACCTTCACCATTTTGACTGAAAGTTCATGCATTCTCTCTTTAAGAATATTTCCCAAAGCTCTGTATACCACTTATATTTAAATTCCTTTGACCAAAACTTAGTCACATGGCCACACTTACCTGCAAGAGAGGCTTGGATGTAGTGATTTTTTATTTTTCCAGGGGCCATATGCCCCAACTAAAACGTGAATATTCTATTAGTATGTAAGGACAGAGAACAAAAATTGGAGTGCCTAGTGATTTACACTTAGATAAAGTGTAGTGATGTTAGTGATATTTAGTTTATATTTTCTTAGCATAATTGGAGTGTGGGGTTATCCCATCCTAGGTATTGTAGATTCATGTACTTGCCTTCCGAGTATTTCTCTTTTCTCCTAATTGTCTGGAATTCCAACAGTACAGATGAGTTTCGATCAGGGGATTTTAGGCAGACATTGGTTTTTGGAGGCGGTTTTTTTCCTCATCTGTAGGCCTGCTCAGCCACTTCTCTGGGTGTAAAGCATGACTGAGGAGTCAGCCTCATTGCATTATCAGCCCCTGCTCACCTAAGACCACTGTACCCCATTGATCCTGACTTGTATCTGACCTATTAGCCATCAAATAGAAGCTGCCACCAGTTTCTTCCTTGTGTCCTAGCCTTTCATGTTACAATAGATCATATTTATTGCCAGGGCTTCCTTTCAGGTTTTTTAGTCTCATAAAACCCAGCTCTCATTGACAATACATTGTAAATACTTAATTCCAGGTGAAGCATTTGAGGTAGGCTTAGCTATGGTAGGGAGGTTGGTTGGTATTTTAAGGGAGATTTGTTTCGATGCTAAGAAGATCCCAGAGAAAGCTCATATGGGAGACAGGCTAATAGTGCCTTGAGTGAGAGAAGGAGATACGGCTTTTGAAATCACAAATGACTTCTCAGAGGTTTCAGAAATATAAAGGGCTTCTCTAAATTTCCTTTTAAAAAAGAGGAAGTTGTGGACTGAAGAAGTACCAATATTTGCCCAAGGCCACACAACTGGATAGTGACAGAGCTGCTACCTTCTTTCAGTTTCCACTACGCTAAAATTTTCAAATGTTCATTCCCTTCATACTTAAATTATCATAAATGTCTTTTTTTCCCTACTGGTTTATTTACTGCTTTATATACTTTTTCCTACTGGTTTGTTGTATAGAAAACATTTTGTTGATGCACACAAATAATAATTATCTTGTATTAGTAAATAATAAATTTATAAGTATCAAATAAATATCAAATAAATAATAAATATATAATTAAAAATAGTAACTTTTTGTGTGCCTGCTACACTAGACACAATACTCTCGCTGGTGGTGGGAATAGCCACATATACACAACTGGATAAATTATGCTTTATTCTTTCTAGGGACCCATCTCACAGTCGAATTAGAGATACAGGCATCCTCAACAGGGAAGTTAAAATTAACCATAAATCTTGATTTGAAATTTTAGGACAGATTTGTAATGAAAGACATTTAGGAAAGTAAAATAGTCTCAGAAAAGGCTTAAAAGTTGAACTATACATCTTTCAAAGTAATTTCAAGAGAATAATATATTTTAGTGCCACATCAGCCCATAGATTAGGTAGAAAAGAACTTGTTTTCCTCATATGTTCATTCAACAAATATTTTTTTTAGCATCTGCTATGTACCAGGAAGTGGACTATGTACAGAGAGGATATAGTAATGAAAAAAAAAAAAAAGGACAAAGATCTCTGCCCTCATGGAGATGATATTCTTGTAGGGGAGACAGAAAATAAACAAGATAAGTAAGAACATTATATAGCATACTAGAAGATAAGTGCTATGGAGAAAGTATCAGAGTAAGAAGACATAGAGTAAAAGGGATGTGTTTCATCTAAAAGATTGGTCAGGATGAGTGTCATTTGAACAGAGACATAAAGGAAGGAGCCATGCAGGTATTTGAAAGAAAAATGTTTCAGATAGGGGGAATAATAATTGCAAAAAGCCTTGAGATAGGAGTAAATTTGGCATGTTCAAGAAACAGCAAGAAGTTAGTATTACTAACTACAAATTAAGAATTGTAGAAAAAAATAAGAGATTAGAATGGAGATAGCTCTCGCAGAGTTTTGTAGACCACAGTGAGGATTTTGGATTTTTTCTGAATATCATAGGAAGACACCGTGAGGATTTAACCAAAAGAATGATGTGACCATCTATGTTTTTTCAAAGTTTCCCTCTGGATTCTATTAGGAATATGGATTATAAGGGGTAAAAATCAGAGGCTCCTGCAGTGTTCCAGGTGAGAGATGATGGGGGCTCTGATCAGGTTGCCAACAGTGGAGAGAATGAAAAGTGATCAGGTTCTGAATACATTTTGAAGGTAGAACCTACATGATTTTATTATGGATTCGAAGTGGAGTATGAGAGAATGATATGATTCAAAGATGATTCTCATGACAGATAAAGCTGATAACCATAATAGCTACCATTTGTTGGATGCTTATTCTGTGTCAGGCTTTGTTCTAAGTATTTTACATAGACCAACTCAGTAAACCTTCCCAATAAATCTCTGAGGTAAGTTCTATCAGCCCCACGTTATAGATGAAGATAACAAGGCTTAAAAAGGAGAAGGAACTTGTTAAGTTTCCAGTACTAGAACCAAGTTCTCCTAACTTCTAAGCCAGTGGGTTTTACATTGCGTAAACATGCATGTAACTATCCATACTTTCCAAGTATTGGAAAGTCTGTGGAACAAGCTGAGATCATCCATTCTTGCCTAGTTCTAACAAGGACTGACCAAGCTTCCTTGTGTTGGAGTTATGTCACTCTGGTGCAAGTTACCTAGCTTCCCAAACCTTAAGCTGCAGAATTTTGGTGGTGTGGCAGGCAAATCCAACATCTTGTGGAAGGTAGGTGAGGGAAATGAATTAGTCTGTGAGGAAGTCCAAGACTCTTGGGTGTGATTCTTCCCAAGATACTATCAGAAATATGAGTCTCAATCATCCCAAATATGCAGCTTCTCAGTCCCAGGCATGCTGTTGGAGTCTCTGGAACTTAATTTTTCTTCCTGGAATATTTTTAAAATTGTCCTCTCAAGCTCAACCAAATATCCAGGAAGGAGGCTGACAGAGACTCAGAGATGGGAGGTGAGAATGAGTCTATATCAAGAGTATGCTACATGAACACACTTAACTAACTCACCCTCCTTTAACCCCACCCCTACCTACTATCCCAGGCATTCACCTTTGCTCTCCTGTCCAGGCCTGCTCTTTCTAAAAATTCTCTTACTCTGGTCAGCCCTTCCTTACTACCATAAATAATAAACCCTGTGCCCCACCTTCAGGAAATCTGCTAATCCAATGCACATTCAGCTGATATTGAATTATTTGGGTAAGACATATTTCTATAGATTCCTTCTAGAGGCAATGAAAGTAAACTTCAGTGTGACACAAAGTTGTTCCTTATTAAGAAATAACAACTGTCAGAAATTTTATTAGTGATAGAATGGTCTACTTTAGAGAAAAGGAGGGCGATAGTAAGTTTCCCACCACTAGAAACTGGGGTTCAATAAGTTGGGATCCAGTAGTAGAAACTCAAGCATCGGACAGAGGGTTGAATTTTGGACTCAGCAAATTATAGCCAATGCAGTTGTTATTTTTTTTTATTCCATAATCTAAGAATTTTTTATATGCTTAAAGGATATGAAAGTAAGAATTTGACACAGAACCTCATAAAGCCTAAAATATTTATGTGCCTCTTCCATAGAAACCATTTTTGCTGAGGTGTAGTCAAGATGGTAGGATAAGTAGAGCCTGAGCTCACCTCCTCCCATGAACACAGCAAAATTACAACTAATTATAGAGGAAAATATTGCTGACAATCACCTGAAGACTAGCTGAACAGAATTCCTATAACTAAGGACATAAAGAAGAAGCCATGTTGAGATGGGTAGAAGGGGCAGAGATGTGGTCTAGTCAGATCCCATACACAAAGAGTGGCAATTCACAAACAGAAGGTAAATCACAGCCACAGTGGTTCTCTCCCATACCAAGCTTCCCATCTCAAGAAACCTGTGGTAGAAGAGGAGTCACTATAATATTTGGCTTTGAGAATCTTCAGAGATTACATCTAACAGAGACAAAGGCCTGAAGGAGACTCAGATGCTGCTCTTAAAGAACCCAAAAACAAATTCACTCACTGTAAGCTCCAGTGCAGAGACAGCAATTTGAAAAAACATCTTGGTCGTATGAGGAGAAATTAAATAGACTAACTTCAGGGTGTGTGAGAGAGAGGCAGGGATCAGTGGGAATTCTGTCTGAGGATGGAAGCAGTAGTGGGCACCATTGTTTTTGTTTGTTTATTTGTTTGTTTGTTTTTGTTTATTTTGTGTTCTTCTTCTACCTGACTGGCCTGGAGCAGATAGGCACCAAATCTGTCACTCTTCATTAATCTGGTTAACACCATTGCATTACTCCAGCCAGAGCCTTTTCAAGAAGCTCCAGACCCGCTACACATGGCAGCCAAACTTGGCTCAACTCATAACCTATTCCAAGCAGCTACAGACCCAGCACAAATGACAACTAGTTTCAACTCATATTGCAACATTTCCCAAGTAGCCCCAAGCCTGGCACAAGTGGTGACTGGCCTTGTCTCACATCATAGCTATTACCATGTGGCCCCAAGCTTGGCACAACTGTTGACTGATTTTGGCCTACACCAAATACCTCCCAAGAGACTACAGATCCAACACACTTGGCAGCTGGCTTCAGCTTGCACGAGAGCTCTACCCAAGTGGCTCCACAAGTAATATACTAATTGGAAGATTCATCCAGCACAGGAGCACCTCCAAAGCAACTCTCACTATTGAGGCCAGCCACCACATATCAGAATTTCTACAGTAGTCATGGCCAGTCCTCATAGCTAGTTGACTTAACGTTCAACCACACCTGCTAGTGCATCTATTGCAATAACAGCCCAACTACAACAGGGGGACACACATAATCCACACAGGGACACACAGGGACACATTTGGATCACCTGACTCTGGTGAACACTGAGCCTCACAAGACAATTTCTACAAAAAGCCCCTCTTTCAAGACCATGAGGTGTATTGTATCTACCTAATACATAGAAACAATTATAGAGAGACAGCCAAAATGAGAAGACACAAATATCTTCAAAATGAAAGAACAGGACAAAACTTCAGCAAAATCACTAAACAAAATGGGTACAAGCAATCTACCCGAAGCATACTTCAGAGTACTGGTTAGGAGGATGCTCAACAAACTTAGGAAAAGAAAGGATGAACTCAGTAAGAACTTCAACAAAGAGACAAAAAAATACTTAAAAAAGAACCAATCACAACTGAAGAACACTATAACTAAAATAGAAAATACACTACAGGGAATCAAGAGCAGATTAGATGATGCAGAAAAAGGAATAAGACTTCTGGAAGACAAGATAGTGGAAATCACCCAATTGGAAAAGCAAAACAGAAAATAAGAAGTTTAAAAAATGAGAATAGTTTAAGGGATTCCTGAGACAACACCAAGAGTATCACCATTCATATCATAGGGATCCCAGAAAGAGAACAGAGAGAAAGGGACAGAAAACCTATTTGAAGAAATAATAGCTGAAAACTTTCTGAACCTGCTGAAAGAAACAGACATCCAAGACCAGGAAGCATGAAAAGTCACAAACAAGGTGAAACCAAAGAGGTCCACACCAAGACACATTATAATCAAAACTTCAAAAGATAGAGAATATTAAAAGCAGCAAGAGAAAAATAATTAATTTCATACAAGGGAAACCACCCCTATAAGACTAGCAGCTGATTTTTCAGTAGAAACTTTGCAGGCCAGAAAAGAATGGCACAATATATACAAGTGATGAAAGGGGAAAACTACTACCAAGAATAAACTACCCAGCAAGGTTATTATTCAAAATTGAAGGATAGATAAAGAGTTTCTCAGACAAGCAAATGCTAAAGCAGTTTATCACCACTAAACAGGCACTCTAGGAAATGTCAAAGGGACATTTTGAAACAGAACAGAAAAGTCTAGAAGTAAAAGTAAGAAAATATAGCAAAGAAAAAAATCTCACTGATAAAGTAAAACATTTAGTAAAAGTAGTAGATCAACTAATTATAAAGATAGTAGGATGATTAAAAGACAAAAGTAGTAAGATCATGAGTATCTACAATAACAAATTAAGAAGCACACATGGAAGATTTAAAATACGATACTGCCTTTAGAATGTGTTAGAACTTAAGTGACCATCAACTTAAAAAAATAAACAACTATAAATATAGATTATTATATAAGAACATATATATAGCCTCATGGTTACATGTAACTATATAACAATAAACCAAAACTTATAATTACTACACAAAAAATTAAAGAGAAAGGAATCTAAACATCTCTAAAAAAGTCATCATTGCATAAGAGAAGAGAGCAAAAGAAAAGAGAACTACAAAAAAAAAAACACTTCAATCAAATGTCAATAAGAACATACCTATCAGTAATTACTTTAAATATAAATGGACTAAACACTACAATCAAAAGTCATACAGTGGATGAATAGCTAAAAAAAAAAAAACAAGATCCATACATATAACCCTTACAAGAGACTCACTTCAGAACAAAGGACACACACAGATGGAAAATACATGGAAAAAGAAATTTCATGCAAATGGAAAAGAAAGAAAAAAATAAAAAAAAGAAAGATGGAGTAGCAATACTTACATAAGACAAAATAGATTTTTAAACAAAGATAGTAACAAGAGACAAAGAAAGAAAAGCATTATATAATAATAAAGAGGTCAATTAGACAAGAGGATATAACACATGTAAACATATATGCACTCATCGTAGGAGCATATAAATACAAAAACAAATATCGACAGATACAAAGAGAGATGGGTATACAATAATAGCAGGGGACTTTAACACTGCTCTTACATCAATGAATGAATCATCCAGAAAGAAAATCAACAAGAAAACATTGGCCTTAAATAACACATTAGAACAGAAGAACTTAACAAATGCATAATGTTTCATCCAAAAATAGGAGAATACACATTCTTTTCAAGTGCACATGAAATATCCTCCAAGATAGACCACATGTTAGGCTACAAAAAAATCTCCATTAACTTAAGAATATTAAAATCATATTAAGCATAGTTTTCAACCACGATGGTAAAAACTAGAAATCGATTACAAGAAAAAATCAAACACGTGGAGACTAAACAACATATTGCTAAACAATCAATGGGTTAGTGGAAAAAAGGAAATAATAAAGATCAATGCAGAAATAAATAAATAAAATAGAGACTACAAAACAAATGATCAATGAAACTAAGAGATGGTCCTTTAAAAAGACAAACAAAATTGGTAAACCTTTAGCTATACACATCAGGAAAAGAAAAAAGAGTACCCAAATTAATAAAATAAAAAACAGGAGAAATTACAATTGACATTACTGAAATACAAAGGATTTTAAGAAATTACATTAAAAATTATGTACTAACAAATCGGACAGCCTAGAAGAAATGGACAAATTCCCAAAAACATACGCTATTTCAAGACTAAATCATGAATAATAGAAAATCTGAACTATGAAATTACTAGTAGGGGAATTGAGTCAGTAATAAAAAAAAACTCAGATTCAAAATTCACAGATGAATTCTAACAAATATTTTTAAAAAATAATACCTATTCTCAAACTATTTTTAAAAATTTAAGATAGAGAAACACTTCCAAATGTATTCTATGATGCCGGCATTACCCTGATCAAAACTAGACAAAGATACTACATAAAGAAAATTACAAACCAATATTCCTGATGAACACAGATGCAAAAAATTTCAACGAAATATTAGCAAACCGAATTCAACAATTAATTAAATGGATCAAACACCATGATCAAGTGAGATTTATTCCAGGAGTGCAAAGATGGTTTCATATCCACAAATCAATCAATGTAATACAACACCTTAACAAAACAAAGGATAAAAATTAAATGGTCATCTCAATAGACACAGAAAATGCATTTGACAAAATACAATATCTATTCATGATAAAAACTTCAACGAAATGGGAATAGAGTTAACATATCTCAACATAATAAAGGCCACATATGACAAACCCACAGCTAGCATCAGACTCAACAGGGTAAAGATAAAGGGTTTTCCCCCTAAGATCAGGCACAAGACAAGGATATCCATTCTCACCACTTTTATTCAATATTCTGTTAGTGGTCCTAGACATAGCAATCAGAAAAGAAAAATAAATAAATTCATCCAAATGGGAAAGAACAGGTAAATTTGTCACTATTCACAGATGACATGATCCTATGTATAGAAAACCTTAAAGACTCAACCAAAAAAAGTATTAGAATTAATAAATAAATTTAGTAAAGTTGCAAGATACAAAATTAATATACATAGCTCATTGGTATTTCTATACACTAAGAATGCATTATCAGAAAGAGAAATGAAGAAAATGATCGCATTTACAATTGCATAAAATATAACTAGAATAAATTTAACCAGAGATGCAAAAGGTCAGTAGCCTGATAAGTATAAGACATTGATGAAGGAAATTTATGATGACACAAATAAATGGAAAGATATGCCATACTTATGGAATATAAGAATTAATATTGTTAAAATGTCTATACTGTCTAAAGCATTCTACAAATTCAGTGCAATCCCTATCAAAATATCAATGGAATTTTTTACAGAAATAGAAATAATAATCCTAAAATAGATAATTCTGGATAATATTCCATGTGCACTTGAAAGACACTGAACAACCAAAGCAATCTTGCAATAAAAGAACAAATCTGAAGTATCACGATCCCTGATTTCAAACTATACTACTAGTAATCAAAACATTATGGTCCTGGTACAAAAACACACATCTAGATTAAAAAAAAATAATAATAGTAATAACAGAACAACCAGCCCAGAAATTAACCCACACTTATATGGTCAATTAATATATGACCAAGTAGACCAGAGATACAAAGGGAAAAGAACAGTCTCTTCAATAAATGGTATTGGGAACCATGGACAGATACTTGCAAACAAGTAAATTTGGACCCCTTTCTTAAAACATATACAAAAATAAACCAAAAATGGATTAAAGATTTAAACATATAACCTGAAACCAAAAGCCTCCTAGAATTGAACAGACAGTAATACCTTTGAGATCAATCTTAGCAATATTTTTGGATATGTACCTTCAGGCAAGGGAAACAAAAACAATTAAACTAATGGGTTTATATCAAACTAAAAAGCTTTAGTACAATGAAGAAACAATCAACAAAACAACAACAAAGAAAACAGCCAACCAGTCAAGATGGCAGTGTAGGTAAACTCTGTGCACGCCCCCTCCCATGATCACATTAAAACTACAACTAAATTATGAACCAGTCAACCCAGAGAACAATAAGAAAACAAGCTGAACAGAACTCCTGTAACTGGGGATATAAAGAGATCACATCAAGACTGGTAGGAGGGATGGAGATGTGAAATAGGCTGGCCCCACATGCATATATGGTGGTTGAGCATTGGGAGGGATACATTGGCTGCAAAGCCTTCTCCCTCCAAAGGAGCAAGGGGCCTCAGCCCCATACTGGGACTCCCCAGCTCAGGGTTCCAGTTCTGGGAAGAGGAGTCCCCACAAAATCTGGCTTTGAAAATCAGTGGGGATTCCAGCCATCCAGATAATACAGAAGGCAGCTGGAAATCCAGATGTCTCCTTAATGAGCCTGTGTACAGACTCACATACTCACAAGCACTCAACCTATGTTCTGGCGGAGGGACAGCATCTCAGGAGGTGCCAGAGACATCAGGGAAAGACTGCGTTTTATGGCTTCAGGGAGAGGGCTGGAAAGACATCCACCATTGTCCCTTTGTTGAGCCCTCCTCCATTGCAGCCAGCAGGTGAACACCATCTTGCTTCTGTTGAACCCTCCCCGACACTGCCAAAACTGAATCTGCATTAGCCTGGTGAGATCTAATTGCTCCACCCCAGTGACTCTGAGACCCTGCCTGTCTCAACTAAAAAATTGCCTGGTGGCAGTTTTGGGTGGTTACTGAGAAACCAGCCCTACCCTCCATCCTCAGCATGAGGTTCCTTCTGCAGCAATCAACAGGCCTCTGCTCACGTAACTTGGGAGACATTGTTGGTGATGAGCAACCAACTCCAGCCTTAGCTGCATATTTCTTGAACAAATCTCAGGGGTCTGAGAGCCTGAGGCAGGCGGCAGCTGGCCTTGGTGTAAGCTGAGACTTTTGTGAGTGGCCATAGGCTCAGCACTGGTAACAAATCTGAATCTGCACCAATATGGTGAACACCACTTGCCTCAACTTGGAAACCCCCTTATATCCCACCATATCCAACTCTGGTACCCCCAGGGCTAATTCAGCTGCTGAGCCTTATGGTCATCCTACAAACAGCCTCAAGCCAGGAGGTGCCCTGGGCCTTTTGATGAGATGCCACAGGCCTGGTACTGGTGGCAGTGTGCCTCAATTTGATGCATGGCCTCTCCCACATACCTCGAGGTCTGACTCAGGAAGCAACCATACATGGAGAACTTTGTAGCTCCTACAAGATAGCCTTGGCTGGTCACAGATAGCAGTTGACCTTGGCCTGCATGTGAGACCCTCCCAAGTGGTTCCAAACAAATACACATGGAGGCTGGCATTACCTTAACAGAGCACAACCTGATTAGCCCCATAAGTGACATACTCCAAGAGTGGTCTCAACAGGCACAAAAACCTGCTGGAGCAAAATCCACTCCATGGAGTCAGCTGCCACACAGCAGCTCATACATTGTGGGTTTGGCCTATCCTCATAGCCAGTAAGCATGAGAATCAAACCTACTCACTACGTACTAACAAAAATCAAGGCTCAAATACAACAGGAGGACACACACAACCACACAAGGGTCACTCCTGGAGCACCTAGTGCAGCTGATCAGGGAGACTGCACCACCAGGCACACAGGAAACCTACTATATAAGGCCACCCAGTTAAGATTGGGAGACGTAGCAGATCTACGTAGTACATAGAAACGAACAAAGAGAGGCAACCCAAATGAGAAGATGAAGAAACATGTCCTGAATAAAAGAATAGGAGAAAACTCCAGAAAAGGATAATATGAAATGGAGATAAGCAACTTACCAGATAGAGAGCTCAAGATACTGGCTATAAGTATGCTCAATGAACCTAGAGTAAGAATAGATGATCTCAGTGAGAACTTAAATAGAGAGATAGTAAGCATAAAAAAGGACATAGAAACCAGAAAAAAAAAACTAATCAAAAATGAAGAATAAATAACTGAAATGAAGAATACACTAGAAGTAATCAATAGTATATTAGATGAAGTAGAGGATTGAATCAGCGATTTGAAAGACAAGATAGAAGAGAACACTCAATTGGAATAGCAAAAAGAAAAAAATAATAAAAAAATGAAGATAGTTTAAGGGACCTCTGGGGCAACATCAAGTGTAACAACATTCACGTCATAAGGGTACCAGAAGAAGAAAAGAGAAAGCAAGGGATTGAGAATATATTTGAAGAAATAATGACTGGAAACTTCCCTAACCTGGTGAAGAAAAAAGACATATAAGTCCAGGAAGCGGAGAGAGTCCCAAACAAGATAAACCCAAATAGACCCACAACAACACACATCATGCTTAAAATGCCAAAGTTTAAAGACAAAGAGGTCCCTCTCACTATTTCTGAGAAATCATACTCTGTCTGTAGAGTGTTGTCTCTTTTATAATAAAATTTCCTTTTCACTCAAAAAAAAAAAAAGACAAAAAGAAAATCCTAAAAGCAGCAAGAGAAAGAGCTAGTTACTTACAAAGGTACTCTCATAAGAATGTCAGCTGATTACTCAACAGAAACTTTGCAAGCCAAAAAGGATCAGCTCCAAATATTCAAAGTGATGAAAAGCAAGGACTTATAACCAAATCTACTCTGCGCAACAAGACTATCAATTAAAATGGAAGGTGAGATAAAGAGCTTCCCAGACCAGAAAAAATCAAAAGAAATTCACAACCACTAAGCCAGTAATACAAGAAATGTTGAAGGGACTCCTTTAAGAAGAAGAGGTGGAAGAAAAAAAAATATATGAATAATAAAATGGCAGTAACTATGGACTTATCAACAATCACTTTAAATAAAATGGATAAAATGCTCCAATCAAAAGACATAGGTTGCCTAATGAATAAGAAAACAAGACCCATATATATGCTGTCTACAAGAGACCCGCTTCAGATCGAAAGACACACAGAGACTAAAAGTAAAGGGATAAAAAACGACATTTCATGCAATGGAAATGAAAACAAACAAACAAAAAGCTGGGGTACTAATGCTAAAACCAGGCAAAGTAGACTTTAAAACACAGGTCATAATAAGAGACAAAGAAGAACATTATGAAGGGATCAATTAACAAGAGGATATAACCCTTGTAAACTTTTAAGCAACAAACACAGGAGCACCTAAATTTATAAAGCAAATATTGACAGTCATAAAGGGAGAGATCAACAGTAATACAATCATAGTAAGGGACTTTATACCACTATGACCCCAATGGACAGATCTTCCAAATTGATATTTTTAGAGCGTATCACCACAAAGCAGCAGAATATACATTCTTCTCAAGTGCACATGGAACATATTCCAAGGTAGACCACATGTGAGGCCACAAAACAATTCTCAGTAAATTTAAGAAGATTGAGATAACAAGTTTCTTCTACTACCACAATGGTATGAAACTAGAAATTAATCACAAGAAAAAAAATAAAAAATATACAAACATATAGAGGCTAAATAACATACTACTAAATGATGAATGAGTTAACAATGCAAATGAGAACAAGGAAGAAATCAGAAGCTTCCTTGAGACAAATGAAAATGAAAACACAATGACCCCAAATCTATGAGATACTGCAAAAGCAGGAAAATTCATAGCAATACAGGCCTACCTCAAGAAACAAGACAAATCTCAAATATACAATCTAATCTTATACTGAAAGAAGCTAGAAAAAGAACAGCAAAAAAAAAAAAAAAAGTAAGCAGAAGGAAGGAAATAATAAAAACCGCAGTGGAAATAAACAAAATGGAGTCTAAAAAAACAATAGAAAAGATCAGTGAAACCAAGAGCTGGATGTTTGAAAAGATAAAAAAAAAAAAAAATGACAAGGCTTTAACTAGACTCATCAAGAAAAAAAAAAAGAGAGAAGACCCAAATAAAAAGAAGTAACAACTGACGTTACAGAAATACAAGGATTATAAGAAAATATTATGAGCAATTATGTGCCAACAAATTGACAAACTGGAAGAAATGGATGCTTTCCTAGAAACATACACTTTTCCAAGATTCAGTCAAGAAGACACAGAAAATCGGAACCAGCCAATTACTACTAATGAAATTAAATAAGTAATTTAAAAGCTTTCAAAAAACAAAAGCTCTGAATTGGATGGATTCACAGGTGAATTTTGCCAAACAGTCCAAGAAGAAATAACACCTGTTCTTCTCAAACTATTTCAAAAAATTCAAGAGGAGAGAACGCTCCCAATCTCATTTTACAAGGCCACCATTACTCTGATACCAAAAGTAGACAAAGATATTAAAAAACAGAAAATTATAGGGTGAAATCCTTAGTGAACATAGATGCAAAATTACTCAACAAAATATTAGCAAACTGAATTCAGCTGTATATTTAAAAGATTATACACCATGATCAAGTTGGACTTATTCGTGAGATGCAAGTTAAGTTCAATATCTGCGAATCAATTCATGTGATACACCTATTAACAAACTGAAAAATAAAAATCATGCTATCATCATATCAATAGTCACAGAAAAAGCTTTTGACAAATTCGAGCTTCTATTTATAATAAAAACTGTCAGCAAAGTGGGAACAGAGAAAACATGCTTCAACATAATAAAGGTCACATGGGACAAACTCAGCTAATATCATATTCAAAGGTGAAAAGCTAAAAGCGTTTTCCTTAAGATCAGAAAGAAGGCAAGGATGTCCAGCTTCACCACTTTTATTCAATATGGTATTGGAAGTCCTTGCCATAGCATTCAGACAAGAAAAATAAATAAAAGGCATATAAATTGAAAAGGAAGGAGTAAAACTGTCATTATTTGCAGATGACATGATACTATATATATAGAATCTTAAAGATTCCACCAAGAAACTGTTAGAATCGATCGATGAATTCAGTAATGTAGCAGGATACAAATTAATATTCAGAAATCTATTGCATTTTTATACATCAAAATTAACTATTAGAAAGAGAAATTAAGAAAACAATCCCATTTACACTTGCATCAAAAAATAAAATACGTAGGAATAAATTTAACCAGAGTTAAAAAACCTGTACTCGAAAAATTTAAGTCATTCAAGATAGAAATTGAAGAAGATACAAATAAATGGAAACATATACCGTTCTCATGGATAGGAAGAGTTAACGTCATTAAAATGTCCATACTACACAAAGCAATCTATAGATTCAGTGAAACTTCTATTAAAATACCAATGATATTTTTCACATAACTGGAAGAAATAATCATAAAATTTATATGAAACCATAAAAGACTCCGAATATCCACAGCAGTCTTGAGAAAGAATAACAAAGTTGGAGATATCATGTTACCTGATATCAAATGAAACTACAAGGCTATAGTGATCTAAACAGCAGGTACTGGCTTAAAAACAGACACATGGATCAATGGAATTAAATAGAGGCAAGGATATACTGGAGTAAAGACTGTTTATTCTATAAATGGTGTCAGGAAAACTGGACAGATATATGCAAAACAATGCAACTGGACCTTCTTCTTACATCATATACAAGAATAAACTAACTCAAAATGAATTAAAGACTTACAGTAAGACCTGAGACCGTAAAACTCCCAGAAGAAAACTTAGGCTGTAAACTCTCTGACATTGCTCTTAGTAATATTTTTTCTGATATATCTCCTCGGGCAAGGAAAACAAAAGAAAAAAATAAACAAATGTAATCCATCAAAGTAGAAAGTTTTTGCACAGCAAAGGAAAATGCCTCTTTGGCTTGCAGATGGCTAGTTTCTAACTGTGTCTTATCATGGTCTTTTCTCTGTGTGCTCATCCCTGGTATCTCTCTGCGTGTCCGAATATCCTCTTGTTATAAAGACATCAATTAGACTGGATTAGGGCCCACCCTAATGGCATCATTTAAACTTAATTACCTCTTTCGAGGTTCTGTGTCCAAATATAGTCACATTTTGATGTACTTGGGGTTAGTGCTTCAAGATATGAACTTGTGGGGAAACAATTTAAATTATAAGAGGACACACCTTCTCTTAGGCTGTCTGACTTTGAGGACACATAGTTTATTTGAAGATCTGAGAATGAAGCTGAACATATCCTAAAGATGTATGAGCTCAAGTAGAGCCAATGGAGGATTCTCTGGAGTCAGGCTGAGGAACTGTGACTTGGATTCATTTTCTTCTCATTTACAGAGACAAAAGCTGGTTCTAACCTCAGGGTGCAGGAGGCAGAGGGTGAGGGGGTTGGGAATGAGCAGGATCTGAACCATTGTTTTCTATATAATTCCCCTCCTGGTCTTGCTTTCTATAGACCCTCTCTTTTATTTTTTAACAGGTTTAACCACAATCATGGTAACATTATTTTTTCAAGATGGTAGGAACACATTGCTTTTGAAAAATATGCCCAAGGTGAGCAATGGGCCCCAACGTCACTTCATGGTTGACCTTCTCTTCACTTCAGTGAATTTATGAGTCACGATAAACAGTGGTCTAGCAAATGTGTGAATGCTGGAAATGATATGATATAAAATGGGATAGGTATCTGTCTTTGACATGAAAACAGGAGTCAAGTCTGGCTCCATCTTGCTGTTAACTCTCACTGTCTTCTACATATGCTGAGGGCTTGCATTTATAAAACTTTTTCACATAAGATCTCTCAATGAATTTTCACAGAATTCTGGAAAAGAAAGATCACGGACTGTTTAAGAGATGAGAAACCTGAGACCTAGAAAGCTTAATTAACTCCCCAAGGCCACATAACTAAACAATAATAATGACGAGATTTGATATCCATGTTCTTTTGCCCTCCCTGCTTTTTTTCAATTATTGTGCTACAGATTCTTCTTATAATGAAGAAGTGGGAGGAGGAGAAAATATTGCTGATGAGATGAAGATATAGATTCCAGTTTTTTTTTTTTTCCTATGTGGAAGGATTGCAATGAATTTAAACAACTTTGTCCCTGGCTCTCTCCCACAAAATGAAGGGAATGCTAATCCAGTGGCATGTCTTTTTAGAACTTAATTTCCCAGGGAAAAAAAACCTTTAAAATTCAGTGAGGCACTTTGGTATAACTCAAAAATAAAAATAAAAACCTAGACTGGGTTCTGCCAGCAACTTTCTGGGCAAGGCTCTTTACTTCCCTGGGTCTTGATGTTCTTATTTTCCAAGTGGAAACAATAAATCCAGAAAGGACCTCAGAAATAACTTAATATTTCTGTCTGCCTTTAGAAGTTCATTGTCAAACACTCCAAAGCCCACCTATTGGTGGAGAGATCTGGGCTAGGGGTAAATATTGAGTTAGAGGAGGAGATACACGGGGAGACAGGGAGAAAAACAAAAATGTAACTCATGGTTTCAGATGCTCCTCATGCCCAGAGTGAGGTGTTCTAATCCTCTGTGCCAATTCTTTCGTGGAATCTGAACTGTGATAAATTTTCCTTTAGAATCCAGGTCAAGAGCTGGAGCAACAGTTCTTCACTGTCACCTCCAGGCCTAACCAGCATGTTTTTATTTTTGTTATGTTTACAGAGGATTGGCTGCCATTACCTGGACCTGGGGCATTGGGTCTACAGGAAATCGGGCCTACATGTTGGAGCACCACTGTTCTGATAACCCCCTTGTTATTTGCAACCAGCTCACCATCTTCCACACAGAAGCTGGTGACACTGGCTACTTCACATGTAGCTACAAGGATGTGGCTGACGTCAAGGACCCTAATGGCAAGGCCAGTGTGTACGTATATGTCAAAGGTGAGTGAATGAATGCCTCCTGCTTTGGGATTGAAGGATTTTTCTTTTTTTTAAAATGGATATCTAGGTACTTAAAACCTTGGGTAAGCTTGGAATGAGTTGCAGTGCTTTTTTTTTGTGGAAAGGGGAGAAGGAAGAGAACAGTAGAGCAAGAACGCAATTTGATCTTTTTAAATTCTGTTAATGACAGCACAGTTGTCCCTTCATACCCACATGCTTCACAAAGGTGAAGGTTTTGTTTGTTTGTTTGTTTGTTTGTTTGTTTGTTTTTAAATCTCTGACCAAGAGACAAGAAAAATATGAGTTAGGTCCCAACTCGAGTAGTTACCAATAGTGTGTGAAAGGAAGGGGCTGCTGAGAGGCAGATGCCCCTGACAAGCTACAGACAAGCTTAAGTTGATCTTCCTTTACCTTCAGCTGACCAGGAAAGTTCTTAGTATTTGAATCTCCTTTTCAGAACTTCTGTGGCTTGGGATTATGGTGCTGGACCTGGATGATTTCTCTTTTTGATTTATAATTTATTCTTTGAAAGCACAGTGGGTGCCTTTCAAAAGCCTGTTTTCTTTGCTCCTCATACATGCCCATTCTCTCTCTGAGCCATGTCTTCACCTGTACATTAACTGGCAGCCCAAATCTCAATAAGGCAGCAAGCTTGTCCCTGAAGAAGACCTAAGTCCTAACCCACAGTCTTTTGGGCTTTCTCAAAGATACAGTTTAAGCAGGTCTAGGGGACCAGAGTAAGAAAGATTTGGATGAGATAGAAACAGCTCTAGGCTAAGAGACCTAGTTTCTAGTCCTGACTCCACTGCTTTTTAGCTGAGGGATCTTGCACAAATCACGAATCTCTCTTATTTTCAGTCCCTCATCTGTAAAATTCACACATTTCATAAGGATTAGAGATAGTATATATGAAACATTTTAATCCAATAACTTACCCTTAGTGGGCATTGCAAAAAAATATATGAAAATAGTTTTTAAATTTTATGATGTCATGCAAAATAAATGGTGAGTTATTGTCATTGTGTTATTTCTGATGGAACAATCTCAGCTACTCTACGATGAATCCCAGGGAAGGAGGGGGATCATAGTGGTGAAAAGACAATGGAACAATAAGTAGATATCATGATCCAGGGAAGTTTATGACTCAGGGGGAAGACCAGCCTGCCAGGAGAGCAGGATGTTGACAGGGAGTTAGGCTGAGACAAAAATAATGGGATAAAATTTGGGAGGTCCTGGAATTCTAGAGTAAATAGTTTGAGCCTCATCCTGTGCTCCCCAACTCTTAATCCTCGTTTCAAGCTGAGATGAAGTTTAAAGCCTTTTTTGTTGGTCTGAGCTCCTCACCTAGATTTGAAAGTGAGTGTGAAGATCCTGAAATTTGATTCAAATTAGAAAGATGAAAGCTCTTCTTAGTGATGCTAATCTCTCTGAACTTCTATTTGGTGGACTTTCAGGAGAAATATTTAGGTACTCCAAACCTCAACGCCTTGACATCATGCTGCTAACCCAGTAAGAGATGCTGTAATAATAATAAGCTTTGGTATATGCAAGGCCCTTCTAGGTCTCGCTTGCATTCTGAAAAGTGGCCTCTTAAAATACAAAATCTTTGGAAATGAACCCCTGGGAACTGATTTTTTTTTTAATTTAAGTATAATTGGTATGCAATATTATATGGGTTATATTAGCTTCTGTTATACCATATAATGACTTGACATTTTCATACCTTACAATGTGATCATCTCATTAATTCTAGTAATCATCTGTCACTGTGCAAAATTATGACAATACTATTGAGCATTTTCCCTTTCCTCTTTTCACTCCCCCATCCCATCCTTTCTGGTACCCATTCATGTGGTCTCTGTCTCTGTGTGTTTGTTTTTGTTTTGTTTTGTTTGCTTGTTTGTTTAGATTCCACATAAAAGTGAAAACATATGGTATTTGTCTTTCTCTGCCAGACTTATTTCACTTAGCATAATACCCTCTAGATCCATTCATATTGTCGCAAATGGCAAGATTTCATTCTTTCTTATTGCTGTGTACTATTCCATTGTGTGTGTGTGTGTGTGTGTGTGTGTGTGTGTGTGTGTGTGTGTGTGTGTATCACCTTCTTTATTCATTAATCTCCCGCCAAACACCTAGGTTGCTTCTATATCTTGGCTATTGTAAATTCAATGAACATAGAGGTGCATATACCTTTTCAAATTAATGTTTTGAATTTCTTCAGATAAATACCCAGTAGCGGAATTGGTAGTTCTATCTTTAGTTTTTTGAGGAAACCTCATACTGTTTTCCATAGGATCTGCACTGGATTATAGTCCCACCAACAGTGCATGAGGTTTCCCTTTTCTCTACATTCTTGTCAACACTTGTTTGTCGAGTTTTTTTTTTTTTAATAGCCATTCTGACTGGTGTGAGGTGGTATCTCATTGTGGTTTTGATTTGCATTTCCCTGATGATCAGTGATGTTGAACATCTTTCACATGTCTGTTGGCCATCTTTTATGTGTCTGTATGTCTGCTTTGAAGAAATGTCTTTTCATGCTCTCTGCCCATTTTTTATTGGATTATTTATTTAGATTTTGTTATTGAGTTGTTTGAGTTTGTTACATATTTTGGATATCGACTCCTTAATGGAAATATCATTTGTGAATATATTCTCCTATTCAATAGGTTGTCTTTTAGTTTTGTTGAAGGTTTTCTTCACTGTGCAGAAGCTTTTTAGTTTGATGAAGTCCCATTTGTTTATTTTTGCTTTTGTTTCCCTTGCTCAAGGGGATGTATCCAAAAAGATACATTAGTCTGATATCGAATAGTTTACTTCCTATGTTTGCTTTTAGACATTCGATGGTTTCAGTACTAACATTTAAGTCTTTAATGCATTTTGAGTTTATGCTTGTATATGGTATAGTAAGGTGGTCTAGGTTTGTTTCATTTTTTGCATGTATTTGTCCAGTTTTCCCAAAACCATTTATTGAAGAAATCGTCTTTACTCCATTGTATATTCTTGCCTCCTTCATCATAGATTAACTGACCATTGAGACATGGGTTTATTTCTGGGCACTCTATTCTATTCCAATGATCTATGTGTATCATGCTGTTTTGATTATAGCTTTGTAGGATAGTTTGAAATTAGGGAGTGTGATACCGCCATCTTTGTTCTTTTTCAAGATTGTTTTGGCTACTTGAAGTCTTTTGTGGTTCTATATAAAACTTAGGAATATTTGTTCTAGTCCTGGGAAGAACAATACTGGTAGTTTAATAAGAACTGCATTAAATCTGTACATGGTCATTTTAACAATATTAATCCTTTCGATCCATGAACACAGTATATCTTTCTGTTTATTTGTGTTCTCTTCAATTTTTTTCCAATGTCTTATAGTTTTCAGGGTACAGGTCTTTCATCTTCTTGGTTAAATTTATTCCTAAGTATTTTATTCTCTTTGATGCAATTGTAAATGAGATTGTTTTCTTAAAGTCTTCTCATTGTTTGTTATTAGTGTATAGGAACATGACAAATTTCTATATATTAATTTTGCATTTTTTATTTTACTGAAATTTTATTAACTTTTATTATTAATTAATTATATTAAATATTCGAATTCATCCTATTAACATTTTGGTGAATTATTTAGGGGTTTTTATATCTACCATCATGCCACCAACAAATATTGAGTTTCACTTATTTCTTTCCAATATGAATGCTTTTCATTTCTTTTCCTTGTCTGATTATTGTGGCTAGGAATTCCAATACTATATTGAATAATAGTGGTGAGAATGGGCATCATTTTCTTGTTCTAGATCTTAGAGAAAAAATTTTCAACTTTTCACCATTGAGTATGATGCTGTTGGCTTGTCATATATAGCTTTTATAAAGTCGAGGTAAGTTCTTTCTATATTCACACTGTTGGGAGTTTTTATCATAAATGGATGTTGAACTTTGTCAAATGCTTTTTCTGCATCTATTGAGATAATCATATGATTTTTATCTTTGGTTTTGTCGTTTTGATGAATCATGTCAAATGTTTTGCAGATGTCAGATGT
This sequence comes from Pteropus vampyrus, assembly GCF_000151845.1. Lineage (NCBI taxonomy): Eukaryota > Metazoa > Chordata > Mammalia > Chiroptera > Pteropodidae > Pteropus > Pteropus vampyrus. The sequence goes on along the minus strand of NW_011889297.1, from coordinate 211,943 downwards.
TGAATCATCCTTGCATGCCTGGTATAAATCTCACTTGATCATGGTACAAAATCCTTTTAATATATTGTTGAATTTAGTTTGCTAGTATTTTGTTGCAAATTTTGGCATATATGCTTATATCCCTGTGTTCATCAGGGATATCGGCCTATAATTTCCTTTTTTGTTGTGTGTGTGTGTGTGTGTGTGTGTGTGTGTTTCTTCTAGTTTTGGTGTCTGTATAATGCTGGCTTCATAGAATGACTTAGGAAGCATTCGTTCCTCTTCAATTTTTAGAAATAGTTTGAGAAGGATAATTACTAATTCTTCTTTAAATATTTGGTAGAATTCACCTGTGAAGCTGTCTGATCCTGGGCTCTTGTCTGTTGAGTTTTTAGATTACTGCTTCAATTTCATTGCTAGTAATTGGTCTGCTCAGATTCTCTGTTTCTTTCTGGTTTAGTCTTGGAAGGTTGTATATTTCTAAAAATTTATTCATTTCTTCTAGATTGTTAAATTTGTTGGCATATAATTATTCATAATATTCTTTAATAATCTTTTTTATTTCTGTGGTGTCAGTTGTAATTCCTTCTCTTTCATTTATGATTTTATTTATTTGTGTTCTTTTTCTTTTCTACTTAATGAGTCTTCCTAGAGGTTTCTCAGTTTTATTTATACTTTCAAAGAACCAGCTCTTAGTTTCTTTAATCCTTTCTATTATTTTTCTATATTCTATGTAATTTATTTCCGCTTGATCACTATTATTTCCTTCTTTTTATTCACTTTGGGTTTTGTTTGTGCCTCTTTTTCTAATTTCTTTACGTGTAAATTTAGATTGTTTATTTGGGATTTTTCCTGCTTCTTGAGGCAGGCCTATATAGCTCAAAATTTACTCTTATAACTGCTTTGGCTATGATCCATAGAGTTTGTGACATTGTGTTTTCACTTTCATTTGTTTCAAGGTGTTTTTGATTTTCTGTTTAATTCCCTCTTTGATCCATTGATTGTTTAGAAGTATGTTGTTTAATTTCCACATATTTGTGGGTATTTTCCCATTTTATTCCTGTAATTGATTTCTAGATTCCTATCACTGTAGTCAGAAAATATACTTGATATAATTGTAATCTTCTTGAATTTATTGAGGCTTGTTTTGTGGCCTAGTATGTGATCTATACTGGAAAATGTTCCATGTGTACTTGAGAAAAATGTGTAACCCACAGTTTTTAGAGGAAAAGCCCTATAAATGTTAATCAAGTCAAACCACTCTAATGTGGAATTTAAGGCCATCATTTTCTTATTAATTTACTGTCTAGATGATTGATCTATTGAAGGAAGTAGAGTATTAAAGTAACCAAATATTATAGTGTTTCTGTTAATTTCTGCTTTTATGTTCATTAATATTTGCTTTATATACTTGTATGGCACTATGTGTGTGTGTAGATATTTATGATTATTATATCCTCTTCTTGGATTGACCTCTTTAAAATTATGTAATGTCCTTCTTTTCTCTTTTTATATTCTTTGTTCGAAATATATTTTGTCTGATATGAGTATTGCTACTTCAATTTTCTTTTCATTTCTTTTTACATGGAAGATCTTTTCATCCCTTAACTTTCAGTTGATGTGTGTTTGTGTATTTTAGACATTTATATAGTTTATTATTTTTTTAATTTATTAATTTATTTTTTACGGTGACATTGCTTAACAAAATCCAATAAGGCTCAGCTATACACTTTAACAGTAAGGGGGGTATATATATATATATATATATATATATATATATATATATATATATATATATATATATATATATATATATATATATATATATATACTGTGTGTTCACCTCACTTAGTTATATTTCTATCACCACGTATTTGACCTCCTGTACACTGTCTACCTCCCCTCACACCCTCTTGTAACCACTAATCCATTGACAATGTCTAAGAGTCTCTGTTTGTCCTGTATGTTTGTTGCTTTTAAGGTTTATATCCCACATATAAATGATATCATGTGATTTTTAACTTTTTCTGTCTGGCTTATTTCACTTAGCATGATTATCTCAAGGTCTATCCATGTTGTTGCAAATGGCAGTATTTCATCTCTTCTTATGGCAGAGTAATAGTCCATTGCATATATCTACCACAGTTTCTTTATCCAATCATTTATCGTAGGACACTTCAGTGCTTCTATGTCCAGGCTACTGTGAATAATGCTGCTATGAACATCAGTGTGCAAATATCTTTTTGGATGAGTTTTCAAGTCCTTGGGATAAATACCCAGTAGAGGGATTGCTGGATCACATATCAGATGAATTCTTAGTTTATTAAAGAAACTCCATACTGTTTTCTATAGTGGCAGTACCAATTTGCGGTCTCACCAGCAGTGTATGAGGGGTACTTTTTCTCCGCATCCTCTCCAACATTTGTTATTATTTGTCTTGTTGATTATAGCTATTCTAACAGGTGTGAGATGGTATCTTATTGTGGTTTTGATTTGCATTTCCCTAATAGCTTGTGATGTTGAGCATCTTTTCATATGTTCATAGGCCATTTGTATGTCTTCTTGGGAGAAGTGTCTGTTCAGGTCCTCTGCCCATTTTTTAATTGGATTATTTGTTTTTTGTTGTTGTTGTCATTGAATCGTATGAGTCTTTATGTATTTTGGATATTGGCAAATAATTTTTGAAAAAAAGAGCCAAAAACATACAGTGGAGAAAGACCCTATCGGAGGTGTCAATTGCAAATATTTTCCCATTCGGATAGTTGTCTCTTTACCTTGTTGACAGTTTCTTTTCCTATACAGAAGCCTTTTAGTTTGATGTAGTCCCATTCATTTATTTTTGCTTTTACTTCTCTTGCTTTTGAGGTCAAATTCATAAAATCCTCTTTTAGTCCAAGGTCCTTGAGTTTAGTTCCTATGTTTTCTTCTATGCATTTTATTGTTTCAGGTATTATATTCAGGTCCTTAATCCATTTTGAGTTAATTTTGGTGTGTGGCGATAGACAACAGTGTAGTTTCATTCTTTTGCAGGTGGCCTTCCAGTTTTCCCAGCACCATTTATTGAAGAGGCTTTCACTTCTCCACTGTATGTTTTTGTCTTGTTTGTCAAAAATTATTTCCCAAAATAAACAAGGGTTTATTTCTGGACTCTTGTTTCTGTTCCACTGGTCTGTGTGTCTGTTTCGCTGCCAATATCATGCCGTTTTGATTATTGTTCCTTTACAGTATAGTTGAAGTCAGGCAGAATGATGCCTTCAGCCTCGTTCTTTATTCTCAGGATGGCTTTGGCAATTTTTGGTGTTTTGTGCTTCTCTATGAATCTGATGATTTTTTGTTCTATTTCTTTAAAAATGTCCATGAGATTTTGACGGGGATTGCATTAAATCTGTGTAATGTTTTCGGTAATAGGCTGGTTTTTAACTAAGTTGATTGTTGATTCTTCCAACCCAAGAACACCGAATATCTTTCCATTTCTTTGTATCTTCTTTGATTTCTTTTAATAGAGTCTTGTAGTCTTCATAATATAAGTCCTTCACATGTTTAGTTAAATTTATCCCCAGGTATTTTATTCTTTTGTTGCAATTGCAAAAGAAATTATTTTTCCACTTAGTTTCCTGACAATTCATTATTAGAGTATAGGAATGCTATGGATTTATGAACATTGTGTATTCAGAAACTTTACTGTATTTGCTTATTGTTTTTAGTAGTATTCTTGTAGAGTCTTTAGAGTTTTCTAAATAGAGAATTATGTCATCTGAAAATAGTGACAATTTGACATCTTCATTTCCTATTCGAATGTCTTTATATCCTTCTCTTGCCTGATTGCACTACCTAGGACCTTCAATGTTATATTGAGTAAGAGTAGCGATAGTGGACCGCCTTGTCTTGTTCCAGATCTTAGAAGAAAGGTTTTTATTTTTTCACCATTAAATATAATTTTGACTGAGGATTTGTCATATATGGCTTTTATTATGTTAAGGTACATTCCTTTTATACCATTTTTATACCGATTTTGTTAAGTGTTTTGAAAAAAATGGATGCTCTACCTTGTCAAAGGGTTTTTCTACATTAATTGATGTGATCATATGATTCTTATTATTTAATATGTTTATGTGGCATATCACATTATTTAATTAGCCTATGTTGAACCATCCCTGTGTCCCTGGGATGATGCCCACTTGAACATGGTGTATAATCTTTATAATATGTTGCTGTATTCAGTTCACTAGTATCTTATTTAGAATTTTTGCATTTGTGTTTATGAGAGATATTGGTCTGTAGTTTTCTTTTTTTTTTTGTTATCTTTACCAGCTTTTGGTATCAGGGTAATATTGGCCTCATGAAATGAGTTTTGAAGTATTGCCTTCTCTTCGATTTTTTTGGAAGAGTTTGAGAAGAATAGATATTAAATATTCTTTAAATGTTTGATAGGATTCACTGTTGAAACCATTTGGTCCTGGGCTTTTACTTTTTGGTAGTTTTTTGATGATTGTTTCAATTTACGTATTGCTGATCAGTCTATTTATATTTTCCAGTTCTTGATTCAGTCTAGGAAGGTTGTTTCTTTGTAAGTACTTTTCAATTTCGTCTAGGTTATTAAATTTGGTGTTATATAATTTTTCATAGTATTCTTGTTTGAACCTTTGTATTTCTGTGATGTCAGTCATAATTTCCCCTCTTTCATCCCTGATTTTGTTTATTTGTGTCCTTCCTCTTTTTTCTTTAGTGAGCCTATCCATGGGTTTTTCAATTTTATTAACTTTTTCAAAGAACCAGCTCTTTGTTGCATTTATTTTTTCTATTGTTTTTTGTTTGTTTGTTTGTTTTCAATTTCATTTAATTCTGCTCTTATTTTTAATATTTCTTTCCTTCTGCTGAGTTTAGGCTTCATTTATTCTTCCTTTTCTTGTTTTTAACATGGAGTGTTAGGTTGTTTATTTGGGCACATTCTTGTTTTTTGAGATAGGCCCGTAATGATATGAACTTTCCTCTTATGACTGCTTTTGCCATGTCTCAAAAGGTTTGATATGTTGTACTTTCATTATCATTCATTTCTACATATCTGTTCATCTCTCTTTTATTTCTTCTCAGACCCAGTGTTTCTGTAGTAGCATATTGTTTCATCTCCATGTATTTGAGGTTCTTCCTGCTTTCTTTTTAGAATTGATCTCCAGCTTCAATGCATTATGATCAGATAATATATTTGGTATGATTTGAACCTACTTATATTTGTTGAGGCTATCTCTATGTCCTAGTATGAGGTGGACCCTTGAGAATGTTCCATGTGCAGGTGTTTGGGGATGGAAGGCTCTTTAAATCTCAATTATGTCCAGTTGGTCAAATGTATCATTTAAGGACGTTATTTTCTTATTGATTTTCTGTTTGGATGATCTGTCTATATCCGGCAGTGGGGTATTTAGATCCCCTAGTATGCTAACATTTTGGTCTGTTTCTCTCTCTAGTTCTGTCTGTAATTGTTTTATATATTTCAAGGCTCCCTACCTGGGAGATTAGATATTAATCTGTTATGTCTTCTTGGTGAATGATTCTCTTTATAATTTTAAGGTATCCCTCTATATCTTTGTTTACGTTTTTATTTTGAAGTCTGTTTCATCTGATATTAGTACAGCTACTCCCGCTTTTCTCTGAATGCCATTTGCTTGAAATCTCATTTTCTATTCTTTCACTTTGAGTCTATATTTGTCTTTGGAACTGAGATGTGTCTCCTGGAGGCAGTATATGGTTGGGTCTTGTTTTTTGATCCAGTCTTCAACTCTGTGCCTTTTTATTTGTGAGTAAAGTCCATTCACATTTAGGTTGATTATTGAAATATGAGGTTTTCCTATAACTCTTTTTTTGTTTTGCTTTCTTGTAGTTTTGTGTTTCCATTGCTTCCTTGTCTTTGTGTGTGTTTCTGTTTATTTATTTATTTATTTATTTTAATTTTGTTTGATTTATGGATTTTCCCTCTGGTCCTTCTTGTTTAATGTTATATACTTCAGTTCTGAATCTTTGGCATGTGTTTATATGTATATGTATGTATATATTAACAAATATATATATACATTTTCTTCTGCATGTACCTTATCTCCCTTCCTCTTTGTAAACTTAGATCTGTGAATCCTCTCCTTTTATTTTACATTTTGCCTCAATTTCTCCTATGTATGCTGAATGTTCATTACTATCTTGCAATAGCAAATCTCTTCTTATTGTTCAAGCTTGTAAGTCCTATTCTTAGTAAGTGTTACATTACTCTGCTTCTATCTGCCTGATAGTCACCCTACTTATTTTGTCACTTTGTTTTAGGTGAGCTGAGCCCTTTCATTTTTTCCTGCAATGTAGGCCTTGAGGTTGAGAATTCTCTCAATTTTTGTATGTCTGGAAAGGTCTTTATTTCTCCTTCATATCTAAAGGAGAGCTTTGCTAGATAAATTATTCTTGGCTGGTTGTTCCTTTCATTTTTTAATTTGAATATTTGATTCCACTTCTTTCTGTCTTATAAGATTTGTCTTGAGAAGTCTAAGGATAATCTCATGGATTTTCCTTCATATTTTACCATCCTCTTTTCCCTGGCTGTACTGAAAATTCTTTCTTTGTCATTGATTTTTGATCATTTAAGTACAATGTGTCTTGAAGGCCTTTTTTGGGTTGAGATAATTGGGTTTTCTAGTGACTTCTTGAATTCTAAGCTCCAGCTCCTTCCTTACATTTGGGAAATTCTTATCAACTATTTGTCTGAAAATGCTTTCTAATCTCTTTCCCTTTTCCTCCCCTTTGAGAATGGCCTTTATTCTTATGCTTCTTTCCTGATTGTATCAACTAGTTCTTGTATTCCTCTTTTCATTATTTTTCATTGTCCAGCTTTTCTCTTCTTCTATAGTGGCTGCGCCAATTTACAATCTCACCAACAGTGCATAAGGGTCCTCTTTTCTCCATATTCTTGGGCAGCACTTGTCATTTTTTGATTTATTGATAGTAGTCATTCTGACAAGTGTGAGGTGATATCTCATTGTGGTTTTAACTTGCATTTTCCTGATGATTAGTGATGTTGAACATCTTTTCATATGTTTGTTGGCCATCTGTATGTCTTTGGAAAAATGTCTATTTAGGTCCTTTGCTCATTTTTTAATCAGAGTGTTTGTTCTTTTGATGATGAGTTGTATGAATTCTTTATATGTTTTGGATATTAACTCCTTATTGAATACATTATTAACAAATACCTTACACCATTCAGTAGGTTGTCTTTTTGTTTTATTGGTTGTTTTCTTCACTGTGCAAAAACGTTTTAGTTTGATTTAGTCCCATTTGTTTATTTTTGTTTTCCTTGCCTAAGTAGACATATCCAGAAAAATATTGCTAAGGCCAGATACCTGGTTGTGATTGGTCCATAAGCACCACTGTAGGGACGTGTTATGCATATTTTTGCCATGTTACCTGGATAAATAGGCACGCTATCTTTGTGGTTGCTGGAATTTCTGTATGATCAGATGAGTGATTTTCTTCTTTAGCTGCTTCTCCAAACCCTTTTGATTCTTAGATATGGCTTTGTAAACCTGATGCTAGGACCATGAAGTTCTCAGAGATGGATGGAGCTTATTAGCATAGACAATACAAATCTTGTCTCCTAACTCTATCTCTGTTATTTATGTAAAATGCTGAGTCTCAGTTTTCTCATCTTTAAATTGAGGATAATATCACCTGTCTCTCTGAATTATTTTGATGGTTAATGAAGATAATGGATATAACTTGCCTAACACTATCACATAATATCAATTTTGTTTTATAGTAGCCATTGCTGTTATTATTACTTGAACCCAGTTCTCCTCAACAGTTTGTTGTTTTTTATTCCACTTTGCTTCAGTAATCATCGCCTGCTCCTTTTTGCACTATCTACTTTGCCCTTCATTATTGACCTTGTTCCTTCTCATTCCTTCATGAAAGCAATTTTTCCGTCTCATTTCTTCCCCATTTACTTTCCTTAGATTCAACTTTGACAGATTGATTCATATCTGGACTTTAGCAAGATAATCTGAGAAATAGGTAAAACCATAAATAAATGTTACTGTTATCTGCGCTTTGCCAATTTATGGAGAAGGAGCAAAATTTATTTCAGACTTACAGCCTGTGTAAGTGAGAGGTTTATTATGCCATTAAAACATGGGAAATTAGAAGGGGTTTTGGGAGAGAATATAATATGTTTTAGATTATATCATGGAAAGTCAAATGGTTGTAGTTCAGCCCAGGGGACATATCTTGACTACAGATAGAAAAATGTCTGGACGTTGAAGAAAATTTTAAAAATATAAATAAAGTCATAAATGTTATCTCTAATTCAAGCCATAGAAAGAGCTGCAATTACTGAAGAAGAGAACTTGTAGAGAGAAAGATGGATTGTTGAGACATGAACCTACATTAGAGAACAAGAGAAATTGAAGATGACAGGGATTTGTAAACTGTCTTGTGCAGTATTTTGTATTTAGGAAGTACTTGCAAGGACATCTTGAGGGATAACAAAGTACAAAATAAGAAATGGACTAATAACAGTTCCTGCTAAAGAGAGAAAACTGAGGTAGTGGGAATATATGGCAACCAGGATTATTTTCCAAGATACACAACCGAAGGCTCACTTTTTCTAAGCATCATCTATTTTCAGATTAACATTCTGCTTACTTACCATCTGAAAAGTACCTATGCTGCAAGTACCTATATAAATTTATTGATTGGATCTGAGATATCCTGTGGGAAGACCAAGTAAATGCAAGTTGAACATGCTTGTGGTCATTCAAATGCATTTTCATGTATAAAATGACAGTAGTATTTTGATTTTGTTGTGTATGAGAGATGTAGTACTCAAATAAATGATTATCTTTGATGTATAAATATATATGCCTAATCTATTAATCACTATAAATATTAGCTTAAATGGTTTTGACATAATCATGAAAAAATCCTTAGCCTGGAGACCTGGGTTCAAGTCCTGGTTGTATCCTTTGTTGAGTCCTTTTCCTTCGCTGAACCTTATTTTCTCCTTGTAGAGAACTAAACATGAAGATCTTTGAGGGTTGTATAAAAAGTATGGACTCCTATTCTGACGACAGTACCAACCCTGGGCTTATTTCTTATCCCTACAGATGACAACCAGATCTTTGCTCAGACCTACAATGATAAGCCACTGGTAATTGCTGTTTTTACTGGAACCCAAGAGGTGGTTGTGCCATGTCGGGTTACTTCTCCTGATTTCAATGTTAAGCTTCAGTTGGTAAGTTGAATTGTCTCAGAAAGAGGACTTGCTGCTATCTAGAGCAATGGGCCCCAACCCTAGGGCCACAGACTGGAACCAATCTGTGGCCTGTTAGGAACCAGGCCACACAGCAGGAGGTGAGTGGTGGCTGAGCAAGCGAAGCTTCATCTGTATTTGCAGCCAATCCCCAGTGCTAGCATCGACACCTCAGCCCCACCTTTGATCATCAGGCATTAGATTCTCAACAGGAGCACCAGTCCCTGGTACCAAAAAGGTTGGGTACTGCTGATCTAGATTATGAAATATAAAGAGAGTAGGAGACTGTGTTTCATCCCATTTCATACTTGCTCTAGCTGTGTCATGTCTGCCTCTTTGGAGCAGCACATAGAAGCAGATGCTGCCATTTTTCCTTGGACCAGTGTCATCACAAGAAGGTTATACAAAGTAGGGGAAAAGAAGATGGATGTTTAGATGTTCTGTAATGTCCCATGTGAACTGTATGTAAATGCTATCCATGTCTAGAGCTCTGAGGCCAGAGCCTGTTTTTCTTAAATAGAGAGGAAATAGTGGATGGTTTTCAAAAATATACACAAAGAGAAGAGGAGATAGAGGTAAAACCAAACCATCTAGCTTGATTTGTTAAATTAATCTTGGTGATGAATAGAGTAACATATATCCCTTGTAGATCACCTTCATGCCCACCAAAGCCCTCGGCATCCATAGTTGTACAACATTACTACAAACTTTAAAATCATTTCATATATATATCACCTTCTGTGAGCTACACATATAACTGCTCTGTAAAATTGATAGAGCTGGCTTTATTATTTCCATTTTACATGTGAGGAATCTTAGGCTTAGAGAAAAGGAAGAACATTCTAATGCTCTATATTTCAAAAGTATCAGAGTCAAAAGTAAAAATCAAGTGTTCTCGTTCCCTATCCAGTGTTCCATTATTATCCTTGTGGCCTCCTTCAGAGTGGAAGGCAACCTATGCTCCTCTTCTGGCTGCAGTGTTCATCTGCTACCAAGCTCTTTCTCATTTTCTTGTTAGGAAAAAGCTGTAAACTTCCAACAGCAGCAGATAAAGGTCCTCTCGTTCTCTTTTTATAGAGGAAATGTCAGCATTTCCCCAATGCCTTCTGTCAGTACAGCTGTGAAATTGAGAGGTGTGTCAGCCAGAAAATTGTGTCTGGCAGCAGCTGATGTGGAATAGGAAGGTGCACAAGCCCATGGGCAGAAGAGTTTAAGCTCTAACAAGTTCCACAAGACATTGGAGTTATTAGCTACTCCCTGAAGACCACACTATCTTAATTGGTAATCCCTCCTCTTCCCAGGCTTATCTGCCCCTAAGGTTGTTAGAGAGTCCATTGTATTCTCAGTGGAGCGGTCCTCAGCATCATGCTGAAGTCCTCCATCCACTGAGCCACCAGCTCCCACTCTTTCCTGAGATATTCAATCAGCTCTTTCTGAAGGGAAAATGAAGGTGTTCCTTATCTTTGGGACTTGGTCCAAAAAGAAGCAGTGGTGTGTGGGAATGGGTGGAACAGAGAGGATGCAGTATGTTACAGAGTTTATGTGCTTGGCTGGTCACCTCATTCTTCCTCTACCTAGGATGCAAGGAGAGTGGCCGACCCACCCACCAGGCTTCCTTTTCCTCCTTCACAGGCTAGTCTCTGGTGGGGCTTGGAGTCACTGTGTCTCTTTCTTCTGCCAAAAGGAAGCACTAGGTGGAGATGCAACTGACCTGGCTAATTTCAAACATCCTTTTCTAAAATTAAACCCCACTAGGCAGCCAATTTACCTTCATAGGATGTGCCTGGGTATGGGCATAGAGGCATAACCAGGATTTTCTTTTTTCTAAGGCCTTAGCTGCTGTTTTGCTTAAGATTTAATCAGAGTAGACAATTTCATGGTATCCAGAAATCTTCTCCTTCCACTCAAAGAGAGTTCAAAGACACTAACCTATAATATTCTACTTTCTTTTACAATCTGCCAACATTTTCCACAGTTCAAGTTAGCTTCTTTATTATCACTTTATTTTTTTAAAAAAAATCAATTTACATATGCCATTTAAAGAGCTATAGGCTAAAGATTCTGCCTCAACTCTTAGATACCATTTTCATCCTGAAGCTTGGCTACTATGATCTGAGAGGTAGATTAAAGGGGTGCTTCTGAAGAAAGTATATGGGGAGCTTTTGTCATGCTGTAAATAACTCTTGATTAGTTTCTAGAATCAGGTCAGTTTTCCTAAGCCCTGAAAGAGATGAGCTCTGAACTAATAATGAGAGAACCTGGAGTGTAGATTGGATAATGATCTTTAATCAGGGGACTGAATGTCATTTATAGGTTGTGTAGGTGAAAGTACTCTGTAATTATGATCTTTAGGACTAGAATTTGATGTCTTCGTCATGTTTTCCTATTATTTTGCTCTGCCACACAAGACTCACACTGGTGTTTGCTTTCCCTTTCTTGCCTTTTAATTCTCATTACTGGATTTAAATGACACTCAACAGGTGGAAGAGAGAGAAGAGTACTCCTTTTCTTAAAGTGTAGCTTCAGTAGAAGTGAGCTTTAGTTAAAAGCAAGTCAATAGTGTATTCAAGGGAGTGTACCCATAGGTAACAGTAAGTAAAGCCAAATTCATGAAGGAGGAAAACAGAACGCATCCTGAGGTCAAACTCAATTTAATTTTCTTCAGTCTAACACATTTACCAAGTCTACTCTGTGCCAAGCACTGTCCAAATTATCGTGTAGCAAATTATCATAACAAATTAACACAGATTGAGTTGTTTAAAAGCATAGAAATGTATTCTCTCACTGTTCTAGAGGCCAGAAATATTAAATCAAGGTGTTTTCAGAGACATACTCCCTCTAAAGTTTCCAGGAGAGAATCCTTCCTGGTCTCTTCCAGCATCTGGTGGCTCCACATATTCCTTGGCTTGTGGCTGCATAACGCTAATTTCTGTTTGTCTTTACATGGCCTTCTCCCTTCTGTTTCTACGTTTGTCTTCTCTTCTTCTGTCTCTCATAAGAACATATATCATTGGACTCAGGGTCCAGCCTACTCCAGGATGATCTCATCTCAAGATCCTAAAGTTAATTATATTTGCAAAGATTCATTTTATAAGTAACATCTCATTCACAAGTTCAAGTAGATATATCTTTTGAGGGGGTCACCATTTAACCTACTACAGGCCATTACCAGTGTCATGCACTCTGCTGAGAGCTTTACTTGCACAATCTTATTTAATACCTACAATTGTTGTTTTCGAGGGTTCAATTCTTGCCTTCCAAGTAATATAGTATCTGTGTGTATGTTTGTTGGAAGAAGACTTCATACTGTACTTAAAAATGTGTTTGTTTGACTCAGTGCTCTATTATATGTCTGTATGTAACAGACACAATGAGAATGCAGAGGAGACTGCCTTGCATGAGGCAGTCTTAACTGAAGAGCTGAGCTGGTGACAAGCTGAGTCCTGATAAATAAGTAGAAGCACCTTAGGTGGATAACTGGGCAAAGAACACAAATAGTGTTATAAAAACATGAAGGAATAGCCAAAATTATTGGTTGACAGTTACAGAAATCCAACCAAACCTAACACACCAGAATTGGCTTAGGTAAAATGGAAATGTATTTCAAAAGGAAGAGTATGGCTGAACCTCAAGGGCATGTGTTCAGTAACAGCTCCTCTCGTGAATACCACAGACCTGCTTCTTTCACAAAGGGGATGTGGTCATCTACAGTGTATTAAATCTTCATTGCTAGAGCAGAACTGAGAAGCATTCTCTCTCTGACCTCAAATTAGAAAATAATCACAGGGAAGGGTTTTGATTGCCCTACCTAGAATCTGACACCCACTTCTAGACCAATCACTGTGGCCAAGGAGGGAGGATTTGTATGAAAAGGGCAGCTGCCATACAACCTACATAGTTAAAGCACATGTTGTTTTTGTAGTGGGGAGAGGGATGTCAGGGAGGGTTAGTAGAAAGGGGTAGAGACAATAGTAAGGGGAGGGTCTTATTCTGAGCACTTGTGTCTAATATAGAAAATTAAGTGTCTAATATAGATGCCAAATCGCTAATTTAGGATGAAAGAGAAGGGGTAGGGCAGAACAGAGAGATTCTGGAGGTAGAATCTAATAGGGATTTTTAACCTTGGCATTATTGACTTGTAGTGTCAGATACTTCTTTGTTATGGGGCAGGTACTATTCTGTGCGTTGTGGGATGTTTAACAGCATTCCTGACCTCTACCCATTAGAAGCCAGTAGCAACCCCACCCCCCAGTTGTAACAACCAAAAATGTCTCCAGACATTGTAAAATGTTCCCTGGAGAGCAAAATCCCTCCCCTATCCTTCATTGAGAACCACTAATCTACAGGATTAATTAAGTGAATTAATTGCTTTCTTAGGACTGAGGCTTTATCTGGTCAAATGGAAAAAGAATTAAGATAGAGTATTCATTTTATCTCTGTAATTAGATTGTGGATTATTTTAGTATTCCACTGAAATTCTGAATTTCTGCATAAGCATGCAATAAATTCAAGATTTTTTGACTCTCCTCAATTATTGGGTTCAGTTACTTTTTCAGCTGTTTTTTTTTGTTGTTGTTGTTTGTTTGTTTGTTTTGCGATTTATCATCTATGTTATTTGTGTTTTCTTTATTTCATGTTTTTTAATTGTCAGTTTCTCTGAAGACCCTAGTATCTGGTAGTTAAGTACATTTAGGTTATAGTGAAATGATGTAAGGGCTTCTCAAAGGGATCCCAAAAGCTTCTGGTGAAAAGTGATTTTTGAAAAATGATTTTAAATATTTTAATTAGAGTTAATAATTAAGGAGTTAAAAAAACATTAAACTAAAAAGAAATGTGGTAAAGTTTTAACTCTAAGTTTTGTGTTTTTAGATAAAGGATGATGATCTTTATCTGAGGTTAAAGATAAGAAAGCTCTGAGTAGATTCTGTTGGGTAAGAATAAGACAACTGAACTAGGAGTCAAAAAGAGAACCTCAGTGCTGGAAGAGACCTTGGAGTCTAATTTCCCATCTGATGCAAAAAATTATTTTGCAAAATCCTGGACAAATAACTACCCAGCTCTTGCTTCAATGCTTTCAGTGACAGTGGTCCAACTTCTGATTGAGCCAAAATATGCATCACTGTCATTTCCACTCATTTTAACCTCTGAAGTTGTACTCAAAAGTTTAATTCTTTTTCCAGTTCCCAAGTAGGAGTTCTTCAAATACTAGAAAAAAAGCTACCCTACCCCCAACCAATGACCAACTCCACTTACCACTTTCCATTCTCAAATGTCTTCTTTTGTTGAGCTAAAAGTAACTTGTTTCTTAAGATATTTCTTATATCAAAAGGCTCCCAGTACCTTCATAGTTCTGATCATCCTCTTCTGACCCTGCTTCAGTTTGTAAAGATCTTCCTTAAAATATAGTGTCCATTTTCATACATCAGTGGACATTAATTGGTATATTCTTGTTGTGAAAGACTTTGGCAAGACATATTAGGTACCTGGAAAATGCTTATACCCTTTAACCCAGTAATTATGCATCCAAGGATCTTGTTTGGTGAATAAGCAGAGACTTAAACATGAAGATATTCATTGCCACATTATTTTAAATAACAAAACCAAAAATTATTATAACATGAATATCTAACAATAAAAGAATGGTTAAATAATAAAATAACTAATATTATACTGCAATTAAAATTATGTTTATGAAGAGTTTTTAATAATATGAAAACATGCTAATGATATAATATAAATAGTATAAATATAATTTATCCTGTAAATTGTATTTATACTATAAGTACAGTTATGTGACAATGTTTACATACATAGAGAAAAGACTGTAAATAAATATGTTTCATTGTTCCTAGTTGCTATTTCTGGGTTACAGGTCATTATTATTATTTTTTCTTTACTTTCTTCAACATTTTTGAAAAATGTTCACAATTGGTTAGTATTATTTTTAAGTTCACCAAAGGAAGATTTAATAATTCAGATTTGTTTGGAAACCACTAGCTGAGAGTAAGCATTCAGTCTGTGCTGTTTGCAGCTGGATCTCTAGTGCCCAACACAAAGTAGACAATATTAAATATTGAATGTTTGATTGAATTAAAGTACAGGCTAAAAATGAACTTCACATAAGCCACTAAGTTCCTTAAAGTCTCTTTCATATGTCCTTACCTGAGGCAGAAAGAGCCATCCACAGTGACACAATGTCAGTAAATATCAGAGGCCCTGATGAGTAGATGTGAAACCTGGGAGTGTAACAGCTCTATTTCCCTCACAAATCTTAAACAGAAGGCCCAATGAATCTTAGCATAGGATTTCTGGCTCTAAACATCTCCAATAGAAAAGATCTAAACCTTGATATTCAATCTAATAATAAGCAATGAGTTGGACAAGATATCCCCTATAAACGTCATCTATAAAACAAGAGTAATAATAATAATACCTACCTCATAGTGTTGTTGTGAGGATTAAATGAGCTAATACTGTACCTGGCACATAGTAAGTGTTGTGTAAGTGTTTAGTACTATAATTATTATTTGTTGAGTATCTACTCTGAGCCCAGAATTGTGCTAATTTCTCAGAAGAAAACAAAGGTTAACTAGCACAAACTCAGTCCAGAAGCTTGGGCCAGTTTGGGTAGGACAGGTCACTCCACTCTTGTGGCTTCAAAGCAGATGGCTTGTGTATGATACTGAGAACTGGTGATAACTTTACATTTATGTCTTCCTATGTCCTCCTTTCCTTGTCCCACAGTTACACTCTGCCACATTCACCTATGCAAGCCAAGACTGGGATCCCCGGAAAGGCTTCACTGTGATCCAACCTTCATACCATTTCTATAGCAGCATGCTCCAGTGCATTGCCGAAGTTAATGGGAAGATACACAGGTCATTCTATCTCCCACAGCGTTTGGGTATGTGACCTTGTGATTTTAGGTTAGGAAATGGGATCCAGCTGTTTCTGAGAATTACTTCTTATTTGTATAAACCTTACTCCAGCTATAATCTCTTACATGTCATTTAATAACCAGGAATTCTAAGTTTTTATTTTAAGAACTTTTTTATGTCAGTAGATAATGCCCAGTTTTGGACTGTTCCCAGTTGCCTGATCAGTTGTCCCATAAAATCAATAGTTTGGCAGTGTCTAGCAATAAATACTCAGCTATTATAAGGTTGTCCTTGTAAAACTATGAAGCAATATCATATATTGTGGCTAAAGAATAGACATCTTGGAGCTCTATGTTACTGCTGCCTTTGTATAGAAGTGAAGCTGGGCTTCTAACTCAGGGAAGACTCTTTGCTCAGAGAATTTAGAAATGTGGTAAAATTAACCACAGAAGGGCTTGATTGTCTTAGATAAGTAGGAGGAAAAACTTCCTGATGGAGAGGTTATTAAACTGATTATAAGATTTCCTAACCAGTATTGTAGAATCTTTTTCACTGAAA
Source organism: Pteropus vampyrus (assembly GCF_000151845.1). Classification (NCBI taxonomy): domain Eukaryota; kingdom Metazoa; phylum Chordata; class Mammalia; order Chiroptera; family Pteropodidae; genus Pteropus; species Pteropus vampyrus. The sequence continues at coordinate 195,251 of NW_011889297.1, read as the reverse complement.
AGCCTCAAGAACTAAAAAGATAATCCCTGCCACTAACATCAAGCCTTTTGCTATATAGTTTATATAAAATATTATCTAGTGTTTTATGAAAAATGGAACCTTCTGGTTTGGTTTTGAGTCTATATTTTCCATCTAAGAAAGGGAATAAGGAATTGAGAATTCTAAGAATTACTCCATAATCAAGATTTTTGTATCTTGCCTTCTTTGTCAATATCATTATGCCATCTAATCTATTTTCCAGAAACCAAGAGAGAAAATATCTCCATCAGATACAACCACCAGAGACTTCTAATGGGAGACACTCTTTCTCTGCAATGTGTTGCAGAGACCACATTCAATGGACGAATAAAACTGAACTGGGTGTTCAATCGGCAAGATGTAAGGACAATGCCCCTGCTCCAAATCTTTACAAATCTGCCCATATCCTTTCTCCCTGCCATTCCAACTCGGTTTCTACTCTGGGTCAAGAACCAGGCAACATGCGAATCAGATCAACAAAGTTGACTAATAAGCAGCTTCTGCATTTATGGAAGCCAATCTCGTAGGGAACTGGCATTTCACTCTGTACCATATCATGGTTCATTAGTTACATATGTGATTTAATAGAAGTGCAGAAAAGTGTCAGCTCTTCAAAGGGATTTTCTTTGGCTTCTCAACAAGTTAGGTACCTAGAAGTGCTCAATAATCACAATTGAAATTATGTTCTTTTTTCTTTCCCATCTCACAGTCCAAGACAATACCCAGGTGTTGTGAAGTTAAAAGGAACTTGTACCAAGGCTCCCCTGTGTACAAAAGCTATAGTAACTTGACAATCTGGAATGTAACTATGGAAGACAAGGGTTTGTACATTTGCAGGGAAGACAACAACACTGCCTTGCAAGCCAACATCACCATCGTAGTGTACAGTATGTAAAACTTTTATTCATGACTCTTCCCTAAGGATTAGCCTGCCTACTCTCTTCCCCCTATATGAAAGAAATCACTCAGACATATCTTCATTTTCTCTCGCAGTGTTATGGTCTCCAAGGCTTACACTCCCAATGCTTTGGTGCTTAAATAAGAAAAGGTAGCAAATGTCAGTCAGCCCCTTTCCTGTTCTTTCACTCTGGCATAGAAATTGCATGCTGGGAAGCACTGTGATCTAACTTACACACTTTTACATCTTGTTGGCTAGTTATAGTTGTATATTTTAAGGATATAGGGTAAAGTAACTCATCAGTATTTTGGACCGTGTAAAGACCAGATTCTTGAATCTCTTATCTTCTTTGCCAATTTGTGGTGCGATCTTGTACAACTTGCTGCACCTCCCAGACCTTCATTTTTCTCACTTATCATCATAATCACCATCATCATCATCATCATCATCATCATTTACTCATAATCATAATATAAAGTTTAAGGGTGCTTCTAGCTTGTTTTTTTTTTCTGATATGAATGTGAACATAAATTGCTTAGTGGAAATAATTAAGTGAACTTCAATTTAACCCGATTACCTTGAGTTCATAGAGTTCTTTTCTTACAAAGACACATATATATACATACACATATGCACACATACACATATTACTCACACATGCTCACATACACATCCTAGCATAGTTATATAGACATACTTAATTTTTGCATGTATCTATGAAAATCCTAAGCCACAAATACTAGTATCTATCCACACATAAATACTTAAAAATACAAACACACTCTAGGTTTATTCTGCAGTAAGAAATTTAATTATTTAAGCTCAATTCAATCCTCTGCAGCCTGGTTTATAAGGTAACCTACTTTAGTTCTCTCAGCCTCTGGATTCTATATAGCCACTTCTATCAGCTGGATTGCCTTCCGTTTTAGGCAAAAGAAAACCTGACTAAAAATAGCTTAAACAATAATGACAATTATCTCGTGTAATAAGGAGTCTTAAGGTGTATGGTTCCAGTGCTGATTGACTTAGTGGGTCATCAATGTATTCTAGAAACCAGGTTCCTTCCCCTGTTCTATTCTACTATTCTCATTATCTTCAAAGTGCCCCTCATGCTGCCACAGTCCCAGATCCCATATGCTAATGATAGTGTCTTAGAGACAGGAATAAGTGAAAATCCCATGATTTGTGTTTCTTTTTAGGAGTTTTGAAGATCTTTCCCAGAAGTCCCCTAGCTAATTTCCCCTTTTGTTTCACTCTTCAGAAATACATTATCTGCCCATGTCTAAATAATCACCTGACAAAGAATAAGACCAACATGATTGGCTTAATTAGGTGGTTCTCATCTCATGAGCAGTACTATCTCTTAGGGGTATTGGAAATGCATGAGGGCATTTTTTTTTGTCAAAATGACTGGAGGTTATTACTGGCATTGATTGGACAAAGTTTATTATAATAAGCTCTATTGCTTATTAAAGGATTATAAATATCTTTCAAAATTCAGGACAGTATTGCAAAACAAAGAATTAACCCTTTGAAAATGCTAACAGCACATCCCTCCAATCCACATTGAGAAACACCAGCTTATGACAATCAAGATTGGCCCTGCCAGACAGGGGGGGGATGTGACCGCTAACAGGAAGGGTGAGCAAAATTGGGATTCAGTTATACCTTCTTCCTCGAACTTCAACCCTGTTCTACTTCCAGAAAAATCATTCCTCAATGTGAGCTACAAGAGAAGACACACTTATGAGGTGACAGCAGGGCAAAGTATTCTCAAAATGGGAATAAGAGTGGATGCTTTCCCTCGCCCCAATGTGACCTGGTAAGTAGGGTTTTCTTTCCTGAGTGTTTCTGTTCTCTAGAGTCTCTTAACCCCTTCCTTAAGACCTGCTCTTTTGTCATATAGCAGACCCTGGACTAGGTACTGTGGACTCAGAAATATACTCTAACCTTAATCCTACTTTCAGGGAACTCACAGCTTCAGAAATGAATGCTTCATCTCCTTCTCCACAGGTTTCTTGGCTTGTTTCCTCTTTCCTTTCTCAATCTCTCATGTATTTGAGAGGAAAAAAAGAGAGTTTTTTACTCTGAAAAGAGAGGAGGAGATAAAGCTGGGAAAGTAGCCAAAGCCATTGTAGAATTCCACAAACAGATTTGGAAGGAGTCTTGAAGGTGATCTTACCCAGTATAATAGAGATCCTTGAATGTCAGGGTAAGAAGTGATAAGGTAGAAAAAATATGGGCTTTTGAGCCAGTCAAACTTGTGTCCCAATTCCAGTTCATCAAATTACCAAGCAAGTTACTTGAACTCTCTAAGCTTCAATTTCTTCATCTGTAAAATCTGGGTGATAATATCCTGTGTTATAGAATTGTTCTGAGGAGTAAATGATAAATTATTGTGTGTTTTTTTTTTTAAATCTCTATTGCCTATTAAAGGCAGTTAGAGAGCAATCAAAGACTCTGGAGTCAGGAGTGATAAATTTGAAGCTAAGATTTAGTAAGATCAATGTGGCCTTATGTGGTTTGGAATGGAAAAAGATTGGAGAAATAGCTTCTGGTTTAGGGCATTATAACAATAGTTCATGTGAGATATAATATGGGCCTATATAATCAGAATATAAAGAGAATATAAGGAGGAATAGATTTGGGAAACAGTTCAGAAGTAGAATCTTCAAGATTCAGTATCCAATTAGATGTATGAATCAATGCCCAAGGATCTGAAGTACTTCACAGTTTTCAAGTTTGGTGGAATGTGAGATTTGTGTTGTTATAGACAGTCTGGGCTTCATCAGGATGAAAAAGTAGTGTAAAGGTAACAGAAAAGGAACACCATGATGAGATCATTTAGAGATAGTCAATGAACATTTAGAAGTATGATTCTAAAGCTAGATTTTGAAGCTAGAGACTGAGGAGCCATCAACTAGGAGTGGATAAATGCACCCAGGCTATGCACAGAGAGAAAAGAGCCCAAAGGCAGGATCCTGAGGCAGATTTATATTAGGGAAATTTATAAGCATTTATTATGCTACTACTGTGAATTACTGATATTTACACAACACCCTCAATGTATTTGGCTCATTAGCAACTCCTAAAATTTCTTAGCCAAAGCCTCCTCTCTCTCATTTTGTCTGCTGAAGTATTTTAAGTGCTTGCTCTGTAGGAAGTACTTATTGAAGGGATAAAAAATGGAAGAAGAGTCAGTGAAGAAGAGAGAGAAACAATGATTAGAATAGTGTCCCAGAAGCTAAGAGAGGAAGACTTGGTCCCTAAAATCAAACACTTTAGAATATCTGGGGGTTATGAATGCTGAGAGAAGGCCACTGGCTGTGATAATTAGGGCATTGCTGGTGAACTTGGAAAATATGATCTTGAAAGAGTTTCAGGGATCAAAATCTGAGTTTAAAGTGCTAATGAATGGATGGAAAGTGAAGAAGTGGTAGCATGAGTAAGGGCACTTTCCAAAAGTTTTGACTATTAAAGCGAAAGGAAGGGACAAATTTAATCTTTTACTATCACTATAGCTGTACTAAGGTGCTTCAGCCTGGGAATTTTATGGAAAAGATTCCATTGTTTTGTCTCCTTGCTGATCATGATGAAGCATAATCAAAATGCCCCTCGGGTAGAAAGCTGGATGACCTAGAGGACTGCATTGTACTAACCATACCTTCTCCATGACTCGCAGGTTCAAAGATGGAAAGCTACTCCCAATAAACCATACCTTTCAGCCTGACCCTCTTAAATACAAACTCACAATCCTGGAAGTGAATGTAAAGCATGCTGGGAATTACACTTTTGCTCTGAGCAACACCAAGCATGGCCTCTACAAAAACCTCACCATACAACTGATTGTCAATGGTGAGTTGTTGGGATTCATGCAACAGTTCCAGGTTCCTGTCTCTATTTTGTTAGAATAAAATTCAAAGCGGAGATATGATAGGAACTACCTCAGCTATGCAGAGACAGGGCTTTCGGAGGTGCTTTTTGGTCACCAGAAGTTTGCTGATTAGACTTCTATGCTGAAAGAATTTTCAGAGCTGTGATGAAATTCATCTCCTGTAATTTTTTCTGATACCAGAGATACTTAAAAATTGGTCTCTTCTTATTTAGAAAGTGTAATTTGAAGTGGGGAGGGCCAAAACTCCATCTCAGTAACTGTTTCTGTACATTAAAGGGACTGGAAGGAGAGGATTACATTGTCTTCCATGGTTTATCCTGGATAAATAACAGGTGATTTCTCTTAGAAGTAGAAGAAAATGATATCACACATTCTGAGCACAGCCAGCACTGTCTGGCTTATACGGTCCTGACCCCAGTTTTATCTAGTGCCTTGACAGCCAATGTGACTTAGATTGTCTCTTCCCCAAACCAATGTTCTATTTTAGTTTCTATACCTCTGCATTGTCTTCCATCATAAAAGCTTCCAGCTAGTATGAGAAGCCTAGTTTACCTTTCGCCTAGATGTTGGGCTTCTGATAAGGAGGTAGGAAGTGTTGGAGCCCATGAAAAATAAGAGCCATTCTTGGATGGAACAGTCCTTTTATTTTAGTCTTATTTCATCAGAAAGCAGAATAAGGAGAAGCCAGCTGGGTCCTTATTTAGCTCTATGACAATGCCTCTGCATCCTTTCTTTCTCAACATCAATGCTTTGGAAAGGAACAGAGGTTGAGGGTGGGAGGGAAGCTTCCTAGATTCTTATCTAGCATCTTTTTGTTGTGTAACTCATAAGATTTTCTATGTTATTGATTCATCCTTTGGTTACCTATGAATGTTTCCTAGATTTCTTGGGGCCTTCCAATATCAAAAAGAGTAGGCTAATTTGAAAAATTAAAAATAGCTAACATCACTATCCCCATCACTACCATAATTGACATGGTTAGGTAATTTCCAGTCTGGACACTGGAGTAAGCCCTTGGTGGTTTTATGCCATCTCTGCTAGTCTATCAATTAAGGCTTATCACTTGTCACCCTGGCAGTTAGGTGGGCATATAATGAAGAAACAGGTAGGCTTAGAATCTATTACCAAACTTAGATTCTCTGACTCAAGCCCTTACTGACCATGTAACTTTAGGCAATTTACTTTGCCTTTGTGGCCCTCTGTTTTATCATCTTTAAAATAAGCATCATACTTGCCTTACAGGGCTATCATTAAAATGACATGAGGTGAAGAAATTACCATCCTTTGCTGTCATTTTATCTTATCTTTTATCAGAACCTTCTGCCCAAACTGTTGACCATTACTACTTAAAGAGAATATCTTAGGCACCCTAGTTCCCAAGAAATAGTTTCTAATCAAGTCAAGTGTCTAAATGCAGACTATAGTCTACTCCAAATAGTCAAATAAAGGGCAACGCCAAACATAGAGCAAAATTCCTCATCCCTACCCACCACTATCACTTTCTCTATGTTCCCTCTGTGGTAAAACTACTCTTTGACTTGGGATTTCACCAGTAGACTATGTGAAAAGGAAGGAAAGAGGATAACAAAAACCTGGTGATATTTTCCATCCATCCTAGGGGTTCTCTGATCAAGAGCCACATAATTTATGCTTTCTCAAGATCATGTTGCCTGTTTTTTTTTCTCTTATACTTTCAACTGATACCTTACTGATATCACCTTATTGATAAACTCAATTCAGAATTTTTCAGGACCAAATATCCTTATTGATAAACTCAATTCAGAATTTTTCAGGACCAAATATATATATATATATATATATATATATATATATAGATAGATAGATAGATAGATAGATAGATAGATAGATAGATATCAAATATATATATATAAATATATATATTAAATATATATATATTTATATATATATATAAATATATAAATATATATATAAATATATATATATTAAATATATATATATTTATATATATATTTGATATCTATATATATATATTTGATATCTATATATATATATATATTTGATATATATATATATCGGCTCATGGCAGATAGAGAATTAAGGAACTGGCCACCAGCTGTCATCTCTTTCCCCATGTCCCTACAGAATGGTCTGATGAAGCCTTGTTTTCTCCTCTTACCACAGCCCACACTTGCCTTTTGCATCCCACTGATGGTCAAAGAGACAGTTTATCTGAAGACACAGGGGTTGGGGGAGGCATAAGCCTGCAGTCTCTGTATTGGCTCTCTACACTACCTCCTGCCTACCGAAAAAGAAATCTGTAGTCCACTTTCTGGTTCTAAAAGACTTGGATAGTGAGTCTGATTCTCTTCTTTCAATCTGATTTAAACACCCATATAGACAGAGATGCATAGCCCTGCAGTAGGCCAATGGGATACATTATTAAACAATAACTATGGGTTCTCTTCTTTCAATCTGCATATACTCTAGTAGAAAAAAAATATAAAAGCAGCATAGCAGCACAGCCTAGCAGAAATAGACCACCATCACAAGTGGGAAAGTCACTCCAAATAAAAAACTAGGAAATAGGGGTCAAGAGGAAACAAATAACCTACTTAGGGTCGCCTAGCTAGTTCAAAGCATAAGGTCATCTAATCCAACTCCATTATCTTGTTAATTTTAAAGATGAAGTAAAAGCTTAGGCCCAGAGCGAGGAAATGACTTATCTAAGGTCTCATATAGTATGTTAGAAAGCAGCCAAAACTTGAATATAAGCCTTCTGTGTTAGTTAAGTTATAGATTTGGCTGTTGTTTTAGATACTTCAAATAACAATGATTGAACTTATTGTGATGATCATTTCACAGGGTATACAAATATCAAATCATTATGTTATACACCTTAAACTAATGTTATATGTCAATTATATCTCAATAAACAATTAACAACAATATTAATATAACAAAGTAAATAGAATAATAATTTCTTAAATATGCTTAAATATATGAAGACCCATACAATTAAAAAAATAATAATAACATGACTTAAACATGATAACACATAACCACCCTAGTCAATGATTCGGTATCCCCGTTGCTCTGCTATCCCTAAAGTGTTGTTCTCATCCATATGGTCTGAGATAGCTCTCCACCACCAAGTGGAGAAAGAGAACTCATGCTCTACCATTTAAGAACATGACAGAGAATTCGCACACACACCAGAACTTAGTCACATGGTCACCTTAGCTGCTAAGAAGGATAGGAAGTATAGTCTGTAAATAAGCAGCCATAATCTCAGTTATAAAATCTATTACTATGGATGAAAGGGAAAAGAAATAAGGCAAAAACAAGCAGTGTCTGTCAAACATACTGTTGCACAAGTATAGTTCAGAGACAAAGCCCTGAAGTTTATGCTTTTGTCTTTTGCTGTAGTACTTTTGATTAACACTTATATTAGCTTCGGACCTGGACAAGGTTGTGGTCATATCCCTAGCCTCAGTGTTTCATGGCAAGGTAGCAAATAACAGATGATACTGTGTTTAGTTGTCTATGCTCATTAGGTGACCCTATAGACCTGCAATTTTCAGAAAGAGAAGTTAGCAGGGCTGGAGATCATAGGTGCTCTCCTCAATAGCTACAGCCTCTACTGCTAACTGGTCCCACACCCATATTTGAAGGAGATAAAGTGATTGCAAATTTAGCAGCTCAGTCCAGAAATGTCTCTGTCTATCCTTTTGACTGCCCTGACTGTCATAGGAACTGTCAAACCATAGGTTCTGAGTTTCTCCTGAATAGCTCTTGGTGTCTTGAGAGGCAAGACTGGGATATGTGGCCTTGCTGAGAGGGAGACTAGAGGGAGAGAGGAAGGGAGGGACAAGATTGGCTCCATTCCCAGTTAGGAAGCTATGGAAATTCCTGTTGAGGGATCTGTGAAGATGCTCTCCCAACATCCCTAACATCTGCTCTTGCTCTACCCAGACACTTAGGGTCCTCTGGGAAAACATCTTAACATAATATTCAGAACGTTTTTAAATCAGCTTATTTTGCATGGGCTTTTCCATAGCCCAACAGCCTCCCTAAGGGTAGATCACCCTTCAGAAGATCTCTATCAAAGGCCAGGACAATGTGAAACCATTGATTTGTACTAGCAGTAATTAGAATGTGACAGGATGGAAAGGAACATCTGCAAAGACATATTAGCCTTACTCCCAAATCAAAATGTTCCAAATTCTCTCACTTCCATAGTCTCTACATCTGTAGAATGGGTGTGATAATAGTACATAACCTTAGATGCCTTTCTCTCTAGTATATGTCCATTCTGGAAAAATAAAACTCTACCTATCTTGTATGATCCTGAAAAGGCAGAAACTGAAAATTAAATGGAGTTAATTTCTGACTATAAGGAAAAAATGTGATTTTAAACAATAAAACTTTTATTTCAAGCTATATTACAAAGCTATGATAACAAAAAAAACAGTATGGCAATGGCATAAAAACAGACACATTTATCAGTGAAAGAGAAAAGAGAACCCAGAAATAAACCCACACATATATGATCAATTATGACAAAGGAGTCAAGAATATACATTGAGAAAGGACAATCTTGTCCATATATGATATCGGGAAAACTGGACAACCACATGCAAAAGACTGAAACTGAACAATTATCTTATACCACACACAAAAATTATCTCAAAATGAATTAAAAACTTGAATGTAAAACCTGAAACCATAAAACTCCTAGAAGAAAACATAGGAGGTAAGCTCCTTGATATCTGTCTAGTCAATAATTTTGTGGACCTGACTCCAAAGGCAAGGGAAACAAAAGTAAAAATAAACAAATGAGACAACACAAGACAAACAAAAGAAAAACTTCTGCACAGTGAAGCACAGTGAAGGAAACAATCAACAAAGTGAAGAAGCAATCTATTGAATGTGTGGAGATATTTGCAAACTATATATTTGATAGAGAGCTACTATCAAAAATATATAGAAACTCTTATAACTCAATAACAACAACAAAACAATCTGATTTAAAAACAAGAAAAGGACTTGAATAGATATTTTTTAAAGAAGACATGCAGATGACTAACAGGCACATGAAAAGATGTTCAGCATCACCAATTATCAGGGAAATGCAAATCAAAAACACAATGAACTACCATTTCACATCTGTCAGAATGGCTCTTATCATAAAGACAAGAAATAAAAATGTTGGTGAGGATGTGGAGAAAATGGAGCTCTTGTGTACTGTTGGTGGAAATGTAAATTGGACACACACACTAGAATACTAATCAGCCATAAAAATTATGAAATAGTGCCAGTTGTGACAACATGGATGGATCTTGTTGGTATTGTGCTAAGTTAAATAAGTCAGAAGGAAAAGGACAAATACCATATGATTTTATTTATATGTGGAATATAAAAATAAAACAAATAAAAAAAATAAAATAAAACAAAATAAGAGTTATAAAGAAAACAAATTGGTAGTTGTCACAGGGATGAGGTGTTGGGAGGTAGGCAAAGAGTGTGAAGGATATCAAGAGGTACATACTCCTAGTTATAAAAAGAGCAAACCATAGGGATGCAATGAACATCATGGGGACTATAATTAATGATATTTTATTATCTTTGTATGGTGATAGATGGCAACTAGACTTATCGGGGTGATCATTTCACAATATATACAAATGTCGAATCATATTATATACCTAAAACTAATATAATAGTGTACATCAATTTAAAACAAAACAACAACAAAACAAAATTTTTGAAATGTATAACAGCTGTTTTGTGAGACAATGAAGATCCTGCATACAGAGGCAAGACAACTACTTGGTAAAGATGGAATAAGAAGTGCTTTGGTATCTAATGTCCTTTAAAGCCCTGATAATCTTGATATTGTCTTCTAACACAGATTATAAAAATAGCACAGATTCATTGGCTATGTGTATTCAGTGTTAAACCTAGAGCTGAATGCTAAACATAGTATTTAGTACCAGCATTTTGAATGTCTGTGACCTGGTCCTGGTCAGTTAGGGAAGTATAGGACTCAAAAGTGGGACCAAGTCTGCCTCTCTCTCAGCCTTAGTGGTCTTTCCTGGTCTCTTACCATTCCTACTTCTGACATCCAGAACCAAAGAGCAAGAAACCATTTCCAGTGTAGATCACAGAATGAAGGAAAAATAAACCTCACTTATTCTTTTCTTCTAAACATGTCTCCTGAGCCAAAATACAGACCAGAGCACCACATTGTTTTCCACTTCCTAAGTCAGTTTTCCTGGGGGAAACACTTGTTTTCCTGGGGGAAAATGACCAGAGAAAACAAACACAAAATAAAACAAAACAAAATCCATCATTAGGTCGGTCTTCTCCCTCACTCGTTCTCTTTATGAGTTATTTAGGACAAATTGAAATCTAAGTCAAGGCCAGGCCAGTTTGCAGTTCCATTTGGCTGTTACCATCTCTCGATTATTTGCTCCCTATATCTAATTAGTGCCAGAATTTTCTGTGGGCCACTGAGAAGTCTGAAAAGAAGGGTGGGGCTAGGAAGCCCTTTGGAATTAGCAGTTTAGCTTTTGAAAGCTGTACCTGTTCTGTTCAGTGTCGTACCTTAGCTAGAGAGAGGCAAGTAGCTATCATAAACACCTTGTTGGAATGACTCCTTTGGGCTCAAATGGAGCCAGAGGAGCTAGTCTGGTAAGTGGATGAATGCTAAGAGGAACTTTGTTAGAAGGCTTGGGCAAAGTAGGCTTGCTCTGAGCAACTGAGCACTTATTTTCTCCCTGAACTTGACATAAAATCCATGTGTACTTGAGACCCAGAGCCTCACCTTTCAGGCAGACCTCAGGGCTCCTCTGCTAGGTATTTCATGCTGACAAATGCACAGAGCCTGTTTTGATTGCCCTGGAAGTAGACAGACAAGATGAAGGGACAAGGGAATAAGAGCACAAGGATTTTGCCAAAAATCCTAACTATGTGGCTTGGCTATTTTTTAAAACTCCAACTTCTTCTCCCTCTCCTTCCCCCTTACCCTCTTCCTCTCCCATAACTTGGGAGAGAGGCAGCAGAAATAACAGGATTCTTCTTTCCTTCACTCAAAAAAAAAATCAATTAATCAAATGTTTTTGAGCTACCTACTATTTTCCAGATACTATTTTAGACACTTGAGTTGTTGCAAGAAATAAACAGACAAAAATTCTGGCCTTCATGAAACTTACAGAATGGTTTAGCTAGAAAAACAAAACCAATAAATACGTAATATATCAGGTGGTATAGTACTCATAAGTATTACAGATAAGTAGAAAGCAATAGGAAGGGGCTAGAGAATGATAAGGAGAGAGCGCCATTTTATGTACCTTATTTTCTTCTGAATCTTTTGGTTATTTACCACCTAGATAGTTAAATCAGTTTGAATTCAGGTCCTTATGGAGACAAATAGGTAGAAAGAAAGGTGTCAGTTGACAAAAGAAAAGTTATTGGCTGGGTTAGGCTTTAGGCATTTTACTATTGAATTATTCACTTCCTTGTCATAAAATTTTTAAAAATCCCGCAAAATTATAAATTGCTACTGGTAACCCAGGACTTTCTTTCCCCTGAGGTCACCTAACCCAGTAGCCTTATTTTTATCTATCTATCTATCTATCTATCTACCTATCTATCTATCTATCTATCTATCTATCTATCTATCTATTTATTTATTTATCTGTTTATTAAAGTAGTTGACATGCAATATTATATTAGTTTCGGGTATACAACATAGTGATTTGACATTTATATACCTTACAATATGATCACCATAATAATTCTAGCAGCCATCTGTCACTGTACAAAGTTATTATGATATTGACTATATTCCCTGTGCTATACCATAACATACTTGTGAAATAATTATTTTATAACTGAAAATTTATACCTTTATTCCCTTTCACCTTTTTCACCCATACCCTTAACCTTCTTCACTCTGGCAACCATCAATTTGTTCTCTGTATCTATGAATCTGTTTCTGTTTCCAACAGCCTTATCTTAAAATTGGAGATGATGAAGTAATTGGCCAAAGTCACTAAATTAGCTAATGCAGTGGTCCCCAACATTTTTGGCACCAGGGACCGGTACTTCTATGAGAATTTAATGCCTGATGATCTGAGGTGGAGCTGAGGAGGTGATGCTAGCTCTGGGGAGCATCTGCAAATACAGACAAAGCTTCATTCGCTCACCTGCAGCTCACCTTCTGCTGTGTGGCCAGGTTCCTAACAGGCCACATACAGGTACTGGTGTGTGGGAGGGGGTTAGGGACCCCTGAGCTAATGGAACAATCTGGGACAGAGACCAGACTCAGGTGTTCCAGTTGTTTGGAGCTGTCTCACCAATTTTGAAATGTACCTTATAGTCATTCCTTATACTCTAAAATCAATCTAGTTGGCTGAATTTGGAAAACCCAGTTTTCCCTCCTGTGCGTCTCCTTTACTCTCACAGAACTAATTGTCTCACAACACTTCTGACACTAAATACATGGGCATTCCACCCCCATCTCCACCAAGCAATTCTATGTGACACCAACTGTGTGTCCTACAATTTGACTGAATCTGACACTATCCATCTGGAGATAGCATCAGATCCCACAGGTAAGGGCTCAGTCTCATAAGGCAGCCCCCAATTCAGATGCCAATCACAAGTAATAGGTCTCCAGGTTATCCACAACTTCTGAGTGACTGGTCTAGAAATTGGAGGTTTCCATGATCCCCTCCTCAAGTTTAATTAATTTGTTAGAACAGTTCACAGAACTCGAGAAAACACTTACTTACATTTGCCAGTTTATTAAATGATATGATAAAGGGTACAGATGAACGGCAAGATGAAGAGTTACATGAAATGAGGTGTGGGAGGGTACCTATGGAGTTAGGGTACATCACCCTCTCTGCATTCGTATGTGTTCACCAACCTGGGACCTCTTTGAGTCCGATACTATTGGAAATTTATGTAGTCCTGATCAATCATTAACTCCATTTCCAGCCCTCTACCCTCTCTGGAGGATGGGTGGGGGGTGAGGTTGAAAATTCTAAACTTCTAATATAGCTTGGTCTTTGCAGTGACGAGCCCTCATCCAAGAGCCATCCAGGATCCCACCCAGAGTTGCCAGATTAAAACAAAAGACAATCCTGTCACCCAGGAAATTCCAAGAGATTTAGGAGCTCCATATCAGGAACCCTAACCATATCAGGGTTAAAGACCAAATATTAGAATAAAAGATATTCCTAGTACTTTTATCACTTAAGAATTTTAGGAGTTTTCTAATCTCACATTGGCCTTTGGACCTGGGACAAGTTACTGCTTAAGATGGTTAGATGCAGGGTATAGATGACTAGTGGCAGAGAGGGTGTTTTATTTTCATTTAAGAATGAGGTTCTTTCTTTATTTTTTTTCTCTCACTTGCACATTATTGAAGAAGATTAAACCCTGACTGAAACTTTTGGTTGGGGGCCCTTGTGATTTTAAGAAACTCTCAACTACTCCTATCAGCTTGAAGTTTGAAATTTGGTTTCGGGAATTGTCTTCCTAGACATCTGAACAGAAAGAACACAATCTATCCTCTTAATAACTTTTTTTTTTTAATTTTTATGGTGACATTGGTTAATGAAATCTAATAAGTTTTAGCTGTACACTTTATGTTCACTCCCCATAGTTAGATTTCTTTCTGCCACCACGTATTTGACTGCTTTTACCCCCTTTACCACCTCCTTCCCCACTCCCCTCTGGTAACTCTAGTCTATAGTCCATGGCCATGAGTCTCTGTTTGTTTGTCCTGTTCATTTATTACTTTTAGGTTAATATCCCACATATAAGTGATATCATGTGATTTTCAACTTTTTCGGTCTGGCTTATTTTGCTTAACATGATTATCTCAAGGGCCATCCAAGTTGTTGCAAATGGCAGTATTTCATCTTTTTTATGGTTGAATAATATTCCACAGCTTCTTTATCTAATCATCTCTTGTAGGATACTTTGGTCACTTCCATGTCCTGGCCACTGTGAATAATGTTGCTATGAACATCGGTGTGCAAATATCTTTTTGGATATGGGTTTTCATGTCTTTGGAGTAAATACCCAGTAGAGAGACTTCTGGATCATATGGTAGATCAATTCTTAGTTTCTGAGGAATTTCCATACTGTTTTCCATAATGGTTGTACCAATCCCACTAATCTATTCTCTTAAGGATCTGAACCTGAGGAGCATCATGAATCTTAGCAGTTTCTCTTCACTAGATGAGGGGAAGGCTGTACTCTCTGCTTCCAGATCAGTCTATGAAGCACTTTTGTGCACAAGGTCTCATTTCACCCTCATAACTATTCTGAAATGTGATTTTTATTCCTGTTCTTTATAAAACTCTAGGACATAGGTACTATTGTTATCCCAGTTCAAAGATGAGAAGATTAAGGCACAGAGGGGTTAAGCAACTTGCTCAAGGTCTCAAAGCAGGCAACTGGCAGAGATAAGATTTTAACTTATGCAAAAATTCCAGAGGTCATGCTCTCAAACATGGAAAACCCCAGTGGGAAGTTCCAAAAACAGCCTGAACATGACCTAGGAGGCTCTTTCTAGTTGCTGTTCTGGAAGCCCTTGCCTTGCCACCAGGCTCAAGAAGTGCCTTGATGAGTCTAGAAAATAAACACTTTCATTCACCATCTTAGATCTAGGGAAACTTGTCCTACTTCGTGAGGTCATCCTAGGGCATCTCAGGCCACTTTCCAAGCCTTTCTGATGAATTTTACATAAATTTTCTTGGAGCATGTCAGAGGAGCTGACCACAGACTCCAAAGGAAATGATAATTTGAGTTGGAATGCTCATGCCATAGCTAAGAGAATGCTTGGGAATGAGACCACAGTTATCAGAAAACAGGATCCTGGCTTTAGATTTAGATAAGTCTGAGCCCAAACCCCAGCTCTTCCATTAACTGTGTGGCCTTTGTCAAGTCCACTGATCAGTCTGACTTGTTTTTACTATTTCAAATGTGGATAACACTAACTACCTAATTAAATTATGAGGATTAAACAAGATGATAAATGTAAAACACTTATTACAGGGCCCTTGAACAAGTAGTTACACCAAAAACCTCTCTTGTCTCTGAGAATAAGAGAAAGCATGGCATAATCATGGAGCTTCACAGAGTTTTGGATTCTGGCATAATTCTTCTTCACTGGTACCTAGCTGTGTGACCTTGAGCATATCTTTTAATTTAGAGCACCACTTTGCCTTTTCTTTGAAATAAAATTAACAATACTATTTCTTCAAATTGCTGTGAGGATTTAATGAGTTTCTGCATTAAAACACCTGGCAAAGAGTAAGCCCTAAATGAGCACCAACCTCTTTTATTATGAACGAAGTATCTATTTGAAATAATTATGCAGAAACTAGCTTTATGAGTCATTTGGGACCTCTTTAACATGTTTGTGATTCAGAAGAATGATAAAATAATAGTGAGAAAGAGGACAATTATCACTCCCAGGTGGCTGAGAATGCATTTAAAACAACAGGACTCATGGCTCTGAAAAGAGTAGTAGGTATTTGGTTCTGAGCTTTCACTGTCTACGTGGAGCTCTAAAACCATTCTCAGGAAAACCAAGAAGTTCCAGAAATAAAGAGACCTTTATACCAATATCCTTAAAAAAGTAGTACCTTGTTCACTACCTGGCATGGTATATAACACCCAAGAGGCACTCAAAAAATACTTATTGAATGGATAAGAATCCTGTAGACTTAAACAGCTACGAAAAGTCAGTGCTGAAAGAAAAACAAGAACCATTTAGACTCAATTCACCTTCATTCTGGCATATTGGGTAACTGGGGTCTACGAGGAAAAGAGACTGACTAAAGGTCACACAGTGACCTAAACATATTTGCCCTGTTACAAGACATGGCATATGCCTGCAGATTTGGATGTGTTTACAGTAAAGGGACTTAGAATCAAGATATCCCTTGTCCTTGGAATTTCAATTACTGCTTGTATGAATCTAAATGTTCTAGACCCTTAAATTGTGACCCTAGTCCTGTTAGACTTAATTTTACACCTGTACTTTTTTGGGCCCAGCTTGATTATTTATTTTATTTATCCTTTCACCTCTCATTCTCAAGTGTATACATTCTCCATCAAATACCAATCAAGAGAAAATATTCTTAATTATTTCCACAATCCCTTTGAAAGGGAACAGGTTCATTGTCCCATCCAGCATTGGAATTCAAAGATTCCAACCTCGTTTTTGACATGACAGTCATATGCCCCTTCATTTCCAAGTCCTTAATACTGGAACCAAGAATGCACTCAAAGAGTCGGGGTGGGGGGAGCTCTAAGATCATGTTCATGAAAAATGGGGATAATACATGTTGATCCTGGAATTCATTTACTAGAGGAAATCCGCTGACTGTCCCTATTTTACTTGCTTCAAACAAAGGAAGGGGAGTAGGACAAGGAAATTGTTTGAAGGGAAGGAGAAATTTGACTCCAGACTGAGCCAAGAATTTCTAAGTAGTTATTGCTAGATGTAAAGTAATTGTGAGGACTGTAGGTTCAAGGGCAGTACTACTCCCAGCCAGAGACACATATATATGTTAGCTCTTCTTTTCCTAGACTGTAACTGTTTCAGAGGCCGAGAAAGTCAACTTTCCTCCTAACTCTCATCTAGAGATAACTATTTAGCCTAGAGTTTGATGTGACAGCCACGAGAAGCAGAAAAGGAAAGAATGATATTACTGACATTGGGCTAGAAGCTAAAGTTGGTCAGGCCTGGGAGGGGAAAGATGGAAGGAAGGAAAGGGAGAGAAAATTGAAGGCAGATTGCCAAGGGAGAAGCAGTAGGCAAGAGTTTGTATTTACTAATCTCCAAGAAAAAAGCATCAGTCAAGGACAGAAGAAGCCTGGTCAGCCCTCTACCTCATCATTTTGAATTTTTTTTTTTATTTTTGCTGTCAGTTAACTCTTAAACTTTCTGTGAAGAAATACAATTCAGATCTGATTTAAATAGGAATTCTCAAACACCCAAACTACATCCCCACTTTTCTTAAGGTTTGAGGATCTCACAGCAGTATTAGAGGCAGCAACATTGAAAAGAAGAGTGGAATTCTGCTTTGTCTGACACATGATACAAGACTCTGTACTAACACATTGTTTCAAACATGTATTTATTGAGCACCTACTAAGTGTCTGGCACTGTACTATGCTCTAGAAGTACAGTAGGGAACAATACTGGCAAGAGGTTGTTGTTGTTGTTGTTGTTGTTACTGAGTTCTATTTTTGTAATGATCGGTAGAATGTGGGAATAAAGAGGAAAGGTCAAGTATGACACAGGTTTCTGGCTGAGATGACTGAACAGATTACTGAAAAGAAAATGAATAGAGGAGGGAGGAAGATAAGTTTTATTTTTGAAAGTAGGCATAGTGTGGTGGTTATAAACCTGAATGCTTGAGGCAGATTGTCTAGGTTTAATTTCTTACTTTACCACTTTACTAACATGGGGTGAGTTACTTCATCTCTCAGCATCTCAGTTTATTCATCTCTAAAGTGGGGCTAAAGAAAGTCCATACTTAGTGGAATGTTATGAAGTTAAATGAGATATTATCTATAAAAAGCACTTAAAAACAGTGCCTGACATTTGGTAAGTTCTATATATAAGTTTGATGATATTATTATTATTATTATTATTATTATTAGAAATTTTGAGTTTGAGATGCTTATGGAACAGATATCTATAAACACTTATGAGAGGGCTTTAGAGCTAGACTGCCAGAGTTTATAGCTCAGCTCTTCCACTTACTGGCTATGTGTCTTTGGGAAAGCTATTTAACATTTCAACCTCTTCATCTGTAAATAGGGATAGTCACAGTATCAACTTCACAGGATGAGGATTAAATGAGTGCATTCGCATAAAGCACGTAGAACAATGCCTTGCACCTAGCTCAATTAACTATTAGTAACATTGATATTATTAGTATTATCATTTGATTAGAGAAGTCAAGCAAGCAGTTGGATATATAGGTAGGAAACTCAGAAATGAGATTCCTGAAAATCAGATAGAAGCCTATATTGTTGTTGGTTTTCTAAAATCCAAATGAAAACAAACAAAAAAAATGTTACTGAAAATAGAAAAAGACCAATTGTTAGTTTTTGTAATAAAGTTCAACATATAATTCTTAGGCACTGACTTTGCGTCCAGGGTACAGAGGTGAACCTAATATCATTTCTGCTTTTAGTAAGCTTCCAAACCAAAAGACTATTTTGAAATCCACACCCACCATTTGGGGTCTTAAAATTTACTTCTCTTCAACAGGGTTCTATTGTGCCTATCAGAGTGAAATATTAAAAATAATCACAACTAGGGCACAGGCACTGATCAATCATGTCAGATTTAAGTGCATGCATAAAGTTTTAGAGGCCTCTGTTTAGTCACATATAACCCTTTATTTGTTGGTTCACAGGAATGACATGGGAGAAGGGCCTGTTCATGGGGAGAGATCAGGATGGTAGTTGAGGAGAGGGCACTTAGGAGGCTGGGGGCAGCAGCTATTTATAAACTGATGCAGAAATATTTTTATATTCTAATCATTGGAATTCTTGTACTAGCAGTACCAGCTAAAATGTCAGGCTTGGTGTGGGACTTTAATCTTTGCCATTTTCTCCTCTTGTCTAGAAAAACCTAAAATCTATGAGAAGGAAACAGATTTGAAGAACATCCAGCCAGTACTCCTAGGCAGTGAGAATATCCTTCGCTGTACAGCAAGTGGCCTGCCTGTGCCCTCCTTCATGTGGGCCTGGGAGCCCTGCGGCCAGAAAGATGAGCTGTAAGTAACTTGTAGGCCAAAGGACTTCACATGGTCTAGACTCTTGGATTTACTGAGCTACATGAGAGACTAGAAGTGTTAAGGAGATTTTGTCTTCCATATGATATGACAGGTATTGTAAGTGGTCTTGGAATGGGGCCTGGGAAGCTAAAAGAAGAGGTAGTACTTCAATAGTTGCTAAACCTCAGGTTTTTGCCAGTTCTTTCCAAAGTCACAGCTTGAAATTAGAGATAAATGCAATTGTTATTTATAGGCTACGGAAATTTGGATTTAGATCGTGATTTGATATTTAAGTGTGAGATAAACAGAATAGGGCAAATTTCCAAATATTTGTCACTGAATGGGAAAAAAAATCAGTAATGGGCTTGGAAAATGGACATTTCATCAGTTTGAGAACTGCTTCCATGATAAGCCTGATTGGAGTGTAACCCCACAATGGGAAATCTGTCTTCAAATAACATTTTTAGATCACAGTACACTCATTTAGGCTCCTATTATCCTAGTGTAGAAGGTAAGATAGAAATTCTTTTTCTTCAGTAACAAATGGAGATATGGAGGCTAAAGGGGATAAATGATTCACTTTCCACAACACAGGAGTTAAGAGAGACATCACAATGAGAGCCAGGTACGCTGACTCTTACCTATTAAGAGCTTCCATTTATTGAGGCCCTACTATATGCCTGGGACATATTAGATAATTTGATTTTGCTCTGGGGCAATGAGCTCTATTTCAAAGTGGCTACTTTAGTCACCTCTAAGAAAATCAGTCACATGAAGCCCCTATAAGAATTAGGAACAAAAAAAAAAAAAGGAAAATTCAGAGAGGTGAAGTGAATTGCCCCCAATCCAAGAGTAAGCAGCATTTAAGAATACTTTATCAATGTTTACCCAGTTTCTATCACAACACTTTCCCCCACAGGCTTGCCACATGAGAAATTTTGTGCTTAGCCTTAACTCTGAAAGGGAGCAGAGGATAGTTTACTTGGGTTCTCATTGTTGTTTGAAAGGCGACATGTTAGCTGACCAGGGAAGTTCATCTTATTAACTCATTGCTGTACTGTGCTGAAGTTGGAGTTCTAAGCACATGGTAATGAATGAGAGAGTATAAAAAGGTGATAGTTGATCTCTGAATGGAGAGAGTCTAGGAAATCCAATTTGGAAGGCCCAGGGTTTGACGATATAGCCTTGGTTCAGAGGAAAATCTAGGGAATATAGTTATTAGACCAAGATCTAGATCTTTAATTTGAAGGGCCTGTCAGTCTGTGTCCCACAGGTACTTTCAAGCCAGCTCTCATAAGCTAGCTCCTCTCAATTGCTTCCTACCTACAAATAGGTGCTTAGGAAGCATTCTTATCTCTGTAGACACCAGGAAAGTGTTCTTGGGGCGTGGGGATAACAGTGGTCCTATCAACTTGCTTACTTTGATTCTGCCCTGCTTTCTTTCCTTATTCTGACATTCTGTAACTCCTAAGTCACTTTCTTTGTTCTCACTCAGCTGAGCTACAGTACAGCCAGTTGTATTTTTTAAACCAATTTTCTATTTGGGAAAAAAAAGGAGGGTGGATTAAATATTTTTCCTAGGAAAATACCTTTTCCAAGTACCTTTCCTAACAAAGTTTTTAAGTGAACAGTTATTGAGTGCCTACTATATTCTAGAAACCATATTAGAATACAATAATACATACTATATCTCTCACATTTATATGAAAATTGAATGGAGCTAATTTTAGCCATTTCATGAGCTTGTTTAGAGATTCAAATCTTGGTTGTACATCGGATAAATATCAGACCAAAATTTCTGAGTCATAAGGTAGTTCTATTTTTAATTTTTTGAGAAAACTCCAAACTATTTTCCATAGTTACTGCACCAATTTGTAATCCCACCAATAGTGCATGAGGGTTCTCTATTCTACACATCCTCGCCATCATCTGTTGTTTGTTTATTTATTGATGATAGCCATTCTGAATGATGTGAGGTGATATCTCGTTGTGGTTTTAATTTGTATTTCTTTGATAATTACTGATATTCAGCACCTTTTTATATGTCTTTGGCCATCTGTATGTCCTTTTTTGGAGAAATTCAGGTCCTCTACCCATTTTTAATTGGATTGTTTGCTTTTTGGTGTTGAGTTGTATGAGATTTTTTATAGATGGTTGCATTAAAAAGATGTGGCATATATATACACACACACACAATGGCATATTACTCAGACACAAAAAGGAATAAAATCATATGACAACATGGATGGACCTAAAGGGTATTATGCTAAGTGAAACCAGTCAAATAGAAAAAATCAAATGCCATAGGATTTCACTTTTATGTGGAATCTGAAAAAAAAAAAACGAATAAATGAAACAAAAGAAAAACACAGCCATAGATATTAGAGAATGAGCTGATGGTTGCCAGATGGGAGGGAGGTTGGGGACTGGGTGAAAATAATGAAGGGAATAAGAAGTACAAATTGGTTGTTACAAAATAGGCACAGGGATGTGAAGTACAGCAGAGAGAATATAGCCAATAATATTGTTATAACTATGTATGGTGTCAGGTGGGTGCTGGACTGATCAGGGGGATCACTTCGTATGTTATATGGATATCTCGCCACTATGCTGTTCATCTGGAACTAATATCGAATGTCAAGTGTAATTAAAAAATAAGAATTAAAAAATTTGATTGAACACAAAGAACCAGAAAGGAGTATGATGGGGAGCAAAACCTACTTCGGATTAAAAAAAAAAAATTTTGACAAAGAAAGACTTTATGAGGAAGAAATATTTAATCTCAGACTTAAAAGATAAGGAGCCAGCCATGAAAAGAGTTATGCAACAGAAATATAATCTTCTAGTAGCCACATTATACAAAGTAAAACAAGTAAAATTAATTTGAATAATATAATTAACACAATATATCTAAAATATTGTCATTTCATAAGCAATCAATATAAAATATTAATGAGACATTTTTCAGTCTTTTTCATATTAAATCTTTGAAATCTTATGTGTATTCTATACTTAGAGAACATCTCAATTTGGAGTAAGCCCATTACAAGTGCGTATTAGAATCTCCATGATATGGCTAATATTAGCTCCACTTAACAGTTGGGAAAACTGAGCCTCAGAAAAAGGAAGTGAGTTGTCAGAAGCCATATAAACTAATAGTGCTTGAGTTGAATTGCAATTCTGCTGAATACAAGTCTAGTACCTTATCATTCCCTCTAATAATCTGCCTTCCTGTATATCTTCGCTAATCCACAGCTCCCCAGAACTACTCTCATGAGCCTTCCCTCTTTGCTTAAGGTTCAGAGTAAGAGAATTAATTCAGGAGGAGATACCAGTAAAGGAGATTTATATAGGGCTTTATATTCTGTCAGCCTAGAAACAAGGGTATGGCCTAAATAAGAATAATACTTAGTCTTATGTTCACTGACCTCCAGCCACACAGGCCTCCTTGCTCCTCTGACATGTCAGGCATGTTCCTATCTCAGGACCTTTGCATTTGTTCTTCCCTCTACCTGTAATTCTCTTCTATAGGAATATTTATGGCTCACATTTGATTTCTTAAGACTCTGTTCAAATGTCACCTCCTCAGACAAGCCTTCCCTGGCCATTTTGTCTTTTAAAATATGTACTTTCCCAACCCATTAATTTGTTTGCATATATCCTTGATAGGATTAAAATTGCTTTACTGTAAATCAGGGGAGGCTTCCTATCCAGAATTCTCTGGGTGATATACCTTCCTAGACCAGAAAGTATACTCTCTGCAATACTTGTCATGCTTCAGACCCTTTCTATTGACAAGACAGTAAATGTAGTCTCATTTTTTTTTCCCCAGATGTATGGAACGGGGCAAGCGGATCCAGCTTTCCAATGAGACTCTGAAAAGTGATCTCCCTATAGACAACAGGATCCTGTCCATTGAGGAGATGGTAGTAACAAACGGGAAAAAAACAAAGGTAGACTTCTGGGAGTTGCTGTAGTAGAAGTGACCTCACAAGCAGTATATGAGTGGGCCTGCTGTTCAGGCACTGATGTCACATCAGGAGTGCCTGGGATCTAGGGTCTGGTTGAAGACTGTTGATTATAAAAACCAAGCTTTAGTCATGATGTAGCTTCCTTTTTATTAAAAAAAAAGTCTCCTCTTAGGTCAACTCTTCCTGTGTCCCAAGGTGTTGAAAATATAGCCAAATTGTGGGATTGCTTCAAATAGGATTGTTGTGAAAGCAGCTGCTCATCTTGAATTCTGGAATCTCTCAGGCAACCAGAGAGAAAAGCTTTTACAAGTCATTTTGGGGAAAAAGTGTCAGAGAATGGCTTTTACAATTCCATACAGTATATACACACAGTATATACAGGCCTAGGTTTGCTTGGTTCCGTCAGACTTATGATCAATCTCTCTATTCAAAGAAAGAAACAAAAGAAAATGTCATAATGTGGGCATCAATTAGAATATGGCAAATGAAGAAAAAAGGAACATCAATTAAGGTTTGTAGGATTTTACCAAGAATGGCAGTGCTGTGCAATGAAAAATTCATTAGATTGAGACCCAGAAGATCTCTTTTGGAATACTGGCTCCATCAATTATTCACTAGCTCTGTGGTTTTGGGCAAGTCACTTCCCCCTATGGACTTCAGCTTTGCAATCAATAAAATTCATTTATTCATTCATTCAATAATTATTTATTGGGTCTACTATATGTCTGAGACTGTGACAGGTATAAACTAGACATCCTTTCTGTCTTCATGGAGCTTATTAAACAATAGATTAAAACAATAGACCAGTAATTTTTAAAATGCGGATTATTGAAATATTCATGAATTAAAAAAAAGAGTATAAGGTAATGTTGGCATGATCTACTTTAAATAAAAAAGCCTATTTGGCAAAGAAAAACTTCCTAAGGAAGAAATATTTAATCTCAAACCTAAAGGACAAGGAGCCAGCCATGCAACCAGTTATGCAACAGAAATACAATGCAAGCTATAAGTCTAAGTCATGAATTTTCTATAAGCCACATTATACGAAGTAAAAAAAAGTGTAATTAATTTCAATAATATATTTAACCCAATATGCTCAAATATTATCATTTCATAAACAATATAAACTATTAGTAAGATATTTTCAGTCTTTTTTATACTGTTTTTGAAATCTTGTATGTATTCTATATTTACAGACTCATTTGGAGTAGCTGCATTTCAAGTGCTCAGTAGCCACATGTGACTCATGGATATCATATTAGACAGTGCACATCTAGGCATTTTGTAAGGCCCTGAGGCCATAAAGTGTTCGGAAAATTGGAGGAATAGACAGTAAGACAGTGTGGCCAAAGTGTGGTAAGTGAGGGAAAGAGTGACAAAGATAGAACTCAGAGGCAGGCATGGAGTTGATGAAAGACAATAGAAGACATGGCAAATCTTCATTATTTCATCCTCAGTGCAAAGAGAAGCTGTGTAAGGATTTTCAAAAGCATGGCTCAATATATCTTTTAATGAGATCACTCTGTTTACACTCTGTGTGATTTGCTTGAAAGCTTTAGTTGCTTTGAATGGAGCAAGAGGAGAATCAGAGAGAACAGTTAGAAGTCTATCACTGTGCTATAGGCAAGAGGAATACTGGCTGGTACTCGGAAGGTTGCAGTATAGATAGAAAGAACTAGATGAATTTTGGATATGTTTTGGAGGTATCACTGGCAAGTTTTGCTGATGAGTTGTATGTGGTTGAAGGTGAGGGAAAGAGAGAAATCAAGAATATCCCTAGCCTTATGTCTTAACCGACTGAGTAGTTTGTTTGTTTGAAATATTTAATATTTTTTTCTCTTTTTACCCATCCCTAACCCTCCACAACCATCAGCTTATTCTCCATATCTATGGTTGTGTTTTTCTTTTGTTTCATTTATTCAATTGTTTTGTTTTTTTAAGATTCCACATAAAAGTCAAATCCTATGGTATTTGTCTTTCTCTGACTTATTTCACTTAGCATAATACTCCCTAAGTACATCCATGTTATTGCAAATGGCAAGATTTCATTCTTTTTTATTGCTGAGTATTATTCCGTTGTATGTATATACCACATCTTTATCCATTCATCAATGGACAACAAGTTTACTTCCATATCTTGGCTATTGTAAGTAATGCTACACTACTATTGTAAGTAATGTAGGATTGCATATATCTTTTTGAATTAATGTTTTGTTTTCTTCAGATAAGTACACAGTAGTAGAATTGCTGGGTCACATGGTAGCTCTATTTTTAATTTTTTGAGGACTCTCTGTACTGTTTTCCATAGTGGCTGCACCAATTTATAATCCCATCCACAGTGCACAAGGGTTCCTTTTCTTCATATTTTTGCCAGCACTTCTCATTTGTTGATTTTTTTTATAGCCATTCAAACAGGTGTGAAGTGATATCTCATTGTAGTTTTAATTTGCATTTCCCTGATGATTAGTCCTTGTCCACTATCTATCTGTATGTCCTGTTTGTTAAGTTGTATGAGTTCCTAATATATTTTGGATATTAACTTCTTATCAGATGTATCATTTGTGAATATATATTTCCCAGTCAGTAGATTCTTTTCATTTTCTTGATGGTTTCCTGTTTCTGTGAAAAACTTTTTAGTTCAATGTTGTCCCATTTCCTCTTATTGTTGTTGTTATCTTTGTTAGAGAAGTTGCATCTGAAAAGATATCACTAAGACAGATGTCAAAGAGGTTATTGCTGTTTTGTTCTAGGGTTTTTATGGCTTCAGGTCTTACACTTAAGTCTTTAATCTACTTCGAGTTTATTTTTATATATGGCATAAGAAAGTGGTCCAATTTCATTTTTTTGCATGTATCTGTCCAGTTTTTCCAAAACCACTTATCGAAGAGACCATCTTTACCCCCATTGTATATTCTTGCCTTCTTCGTCATAGATTAATTGGTCATATTAATGGCAATTCATTTCTGGATTCTATCTTCTATTCCATTGATCTATATATCTGGTTTTATGACAGTACCGTACTGTATTGATTATTGTAGTTTGTAGTATAGATTGAAGTGGGAATGTGTGATATCTCACACTTTTTTTTTCTCAAGGTTTCATTAGCTATTCAGGGTCTTTTGTGGTTTCATATACATTTCAGAATATGTAGTTCTAGATGTGACAAGAATGTCATTGGTATTTTAATAGAGCTTCCATTGGATTTGTATACTGCTTTAAGTAGTAAGGACATTTTAACAATATTAATTCTTCCAATCCATGAGCATGGTATATACTTCCCTTTATTTGTATCCTCTTCAATATCTTTCTTTAATGTCTTATAGTTTTCAGAGTATATGTCTTTCGACTCCATTTAAATTTATTACTAGGTATTTTATATTTTCTGATGCTATTGGAAATGGGATTGTTTCCTTAATTTCTCTTAGTGATCATTCTTTATCGGTGTATAAAAACATAACAGATTTCTGTATATTGATTTTGTATTCAGTGTCTTTACTGAATTTCTTAGTTGTAACAGTTTTTGAATAGAGTCTGTAGGTTTTTCTATACATAGTATTATCTCATCTACAAATAGTAAGAGTTTAACTTTTCCCTTTTTGATTTGGATGCCTTTTTTCCTTTTCCTTGTCTAATTTCTGTGGCTAGGGCTTCCAATACTATGTTGAGTATAAGTGGTGATAGTGGGTCTACTTTTCTTTTCTCTCATCTTAGCAGAAAAGATTTCAGCTTTCTATTATTGTGTATGATATTAACTATGGATTTTTCATATATATGCTTTAGTAAGTTGGAGTATGTTCCTTCTATACCCACTTCATTGAGAGTTTTTATCATAAAAAGATGTTGAATTTTGTGAAATGAGTTTTCTGCACCTATTGGGATAATCATATGGTTTTTTATACTTTATTTTGTTAATGTGATACATCCTGTTAATTGGTTGATAAATGTTGAAACTTCCTTGCATCTCTCAGATAAATCTCACTTGATCATGGTATATAATCCTTTTAATGTATTGTTGAATCCGGTTTGCTAATATTTGTTGAGAACATTTTCATGTATGTTAATCGAGGATATTGACCTGTAGTTTTCTTTTTTTGTAATGTTTTTGCCTGATTTTGGTATGAGGATAAGCCTTGTAGAGTGTGTTTGGAAGCATTTCTTCCTCTTTGATTGTTTGAAATAATTTAAGAAAGCTAGGCATTAATTCTTCTTTATAACTTTGGTAGAATTCATCTCTGAAGCCATCTGGTCATGAACTTTTATTTTTCGGGAATTTTTGTTATTATGGCTTAAATATCATGGCTAATTATTAGACTTTTTAGATTTTCTATTTCTTCTTAGTTCAGTGTTGGAGGATTATATACTTCTAGAAATTTATAATTCTTTCTAGATTGTCAATTTTTTGGCATATAATTATTGTTTATAACTTCTCTTTAATTTATAATTTTATTTGTTTGGGCTTACTCTTCTTTTTTCTTTATAAGATTAGCTAAAAGTTTGTCAATTTTATTTATCTTTTCAAAGAATGAGCTTTGAGTTTCATTGATCTTTTCTACTTTTTAAAAATTTCTATTTTGTTTATTTCTGGTCTGATCATAATTATTTCTTTCCTTATGTTTACTCTGGATTTTGTTTGTTCTTCTTTTCCTAGTTCCTTTAAATGTAGAGTTAGATTGTTTACTTGGAATATTTCTTGTTTTTTTGAGTTAGGCCTATAACGATATGAACTTTGCTCTTATTACTGATTTTGCTGTATCCCAAAAGTTTTGATATGTTGTATTTTCATTCTCATTTGTTTCTATGTTTCTCTTGATCTCTCCTTTTATTTCTTATTTTGCCCAGGTTTTTTTTTTTTTTTGTAGCATGTTTAATCTCCACATATTTGGGTTTTCGCACTTTCTATATTTGATCTCCAGTTTCAAAGCATTGTGGTCAGAGAATATGTTTGGTATGATTTCAATCTTCTTAAATTTCTTGAGGCTAATTTTGTGTCTCTACATATGGTCTATCCTTGAGAATGAGCCATGTGCACTGGAGAAGAATGTATAATCTGGTACTTTTAGATATAAGGCCCTGTAAATGTTGATTATGTCCAGTTGGTTTAATGTGTCATTGAAGATTGATATTTCCTTATTGACTTTCTGTTTGGATGATCTCTCCATAGTTGACAGTGGGATATTAAGGTCCCCTACTGTAATTGTGCTTCTGTCAGTTCTTCCCTTTAATTCTGTTAGTAGTTGCTTTATATATTTGGTGTTCCCTGATTGGGAGCATATGTATTGATGTGTCATATCTTCTTGATATATTGTCCCTTTTTTATCATTATGAAATGTTCTTCTTCGTCATTACCTTTTTTATATTGAAGTCTATTTCATCAGAGATGAGAATGGCTACACCCGCTTTTCTCTGGATTCCATTTGCTTGGAGTATCATTTTCCACCCTTTGAGTCTATATTTGTCTTTGCAGCTGAAATGTGTCTCTTGAAGGGAGCGTATGGTTGAATTTTGTTTTTTGATCCAATCTGCTATTCCATGACATTTTATTAGTGAGTTCAGTCCATTTACATTAAGGATAATTGTTGAAATACAAGCAGGTTTTTTTTTATAGCCATTTTATCTATTATTTTCTGGTAGCTCAGTGTCTCCATTGTTTCTTCATCCCATGTTTCTGTTTGTTATTTTGATTTAGTGGTATTCTATGATTTTTCCCTCTGTTCCCTCTTGTTTTATGTTATGTGTCTCAGTTCTGGATTTTGTGTGTGTGTGTGTGTGTGTGTGTGTGTGTGTGTGTGGTCACCATTAAGTTTATGTAAAGGAAAGTTTCATCTATGTAGTAGTACTTATTTTCTGCTCGTGTCTTACCTCCATCCCCCTTTGCCAAATCAGATCTTTACTCTCTCCACTTTTCTGTCTTTGTTGTCTCAGATTATCCCTATTTATGCTTTGAGTTCATTTCTAGGTTACAGTAGCTGTTGTCTTCTTCTTCTTTTATAAAATGTTATTTTGACCTTTAACCATTATGTAATATTTAAATTTATAATACCCTTTCTTAGTAAGGGTTACACTTTCGTGCTTTTGTCTGCTTGTAAGTCATCTTACTCATAGTTCTGTACTTTTTGTCCTTTTGTTTCAGGTAGAATGACCCCATTCACGATTTCTCGTAATGTGGGTCTTTTGGTGGAAAATTCCCTCAGCTGTATGTCTGAAAGGTTTTTATTTCTCCTTTGTATCTAAAGAGGAACTTTGCTGGATATTTTATTATTGGCTGGTAATTTCTCTTTTTTAATGATTTGAATATTTGATTTCACTCCCTCCTAGCTTGTAGAGTTTATGCTGATATAGCCAATAATAATCTAATAGGTTTTCCTTTATAGGTTGCCATCTTCTTTTCCATGGCTGCCTTAAGAATTCTTTCTTTGTCATTAATTTTTGACAATTTATATAATGTGTCTTGGAGAAGGCCCTTTTCGGTAGAGATAATTGGGTGTTCTATTTGCTTCTTGAATTCGAAGATCCAACTCATTCCTTAGATTTAGGAAATTCTCGTCAATTGTTTGTTTGAATTTACTCTGTTTCCTTCTACTTTTCATCTCCTTCTGGTATACCCATTATTCTTATATTGCTTTTTCTGATGGTGTCAGATAGTTCTTATAGATTTTTTTCATTTCTTTCGCTCTCAAGTCTCTCTTCTCCCATATTTGTCATTTTCAGATTTCTATCTTCAATATCACTAATTCTTCCCTCCATCTGGTCAGCTCTATTTCCTAAGCTCAATATTTCATTTTTAATCTATTTTGTTAAGTTCTTCAGCTCCAAAAGTTCCATTTTTTTTAGTGTTTCAATCTTTTTGATAAAGTATTCTTATTATTCATTGATTTTGTTTCAGAGTTTATTGAATTGCCAATCAGAATTCTCTTGCACTTTGTTCAGTTTTTTTCAGAACTGCAATCTTGAATTCTCTGTCATTTAAATCACATATTTCCATATTTTAAAATTTATTTTCTAGAGATTTTCCATTTTATTTCTGAACTACCTTGTCACCTTGGTTGTTCACAGTATTCGATGGATTATTTCTCTGCCTAGGCATTAATGGGAATATATTCTGCTTTTTTTTTTTTAATTATTATTTAGAGTGATCTCTCTTTA
Organism: Pteropus vampyrus; assembly: GCF_000151845.1. Taxonomy (NCBI): domain Eukaryota; kingdom Metazoa; phylum Chordata; class Mammalia; order Chiroptera; family Pteropodidae; genus Pteropus; species Pteropus vampyrus. The sequence continues at coordinate 164,519 of NW_011889297.1, read as the reverse complement.
GCAGGTTGATAAGAAGAGGTTTTGCTTTTGTTTTCTAGTATGTAGCACAGAAGCCTCCTGCACTTCCTAGGCCTTCCAGATTTCTGCTTTATGGCAAAACAACAACAAAAACAACAATATTGCCCTTTATTCCCTAGGGAGGTTTCTGTCGCTTCAATCCTAGGGCTCCACCCCCATTTGGAAATGTGAAAGGTGCTGAGGATTCAAGCCTCTGAAGGACATCTGAAGTCCTGGTGTTACCCTAGCAGCCAGATGGAGTGCTGAGATACCTTCCCTCAAATCAGCCTGGATGGGTGGTGGTGGGGTAGGTTGGGAGAGTCCACCAGTATGTCTGTATGTTTTCCTTCCAGTAATGCTGGCTGATAAACTTCAGCTGCGTTGGTTTTATATCTCTGCCTCTGTCATTTGAACTAGCCACAGTGTGTGACTCAGTTCTCGTGGAACTTGCTGCTGTAATTTACCCTGGGACCTGCACTAGCTCTGGGAGGGTACAGAGTGGTTAAGCTCTGGGATGATGGGGAAGAGGCCAGGCTCCCTGACTCAGCTTTCTGCCTGGAAGTAGTGGTTGCTAAAACACAGCTATTGCCCCTCTGTTTCATCTCAGCCCTGTTCACTGGGATCTGCTGTGTGGATTATGCTGATCATTCAGGCAGGAATGCTGGGGGCTACAGAAAGTACAAACCACCACCTAATTAACCCCTTTACCCACTTCTTGCAGAAACCTCTGGGCAGTTTTCTTTTCTCTTCCTTTCCTCCTCCCTTGCTTGCTGGATTTGCCCACCTTCAGATGCTCTGATGCGCACATCTCTCAGATTTGTGTGCTAGGCTGGGTGGTTTCTGTTGGATCATAGCTGTTCACTTTGTTGTAATTTCAAGGGGGAGAGATCAAGGGGATCTCTCATGCTGCCATGCTTCTGATGTCACTCTTTTCTTATTTTTTAGTATTTATTATTTTTCAATTACAGTCGACATACAACATCATATTAGTTTCAGGTATACAACATAGTTATAATATATTTATATAACTTATAAAGTGATCACTCTGATAAATCTAGTACCCATATGACACCATACATACTTATCACAATGTTATTGACTATATTCCCTATGCTATAGTTAACATCACCAGGACTATTTTGCAACTATCAATATGCACTTCTAAATCCCTTTCTCCCTTTCCTTTGTCCTCCCTCCCATCTGGCAACAATGAAAATGTTCTCTGTATTTATGAGTCTGTTTCTGTTTTGTTTGTTCATTTTGTTTTTTAGATTCCACATATAAGTGAAATCATATGGTATATATCTCTCTGACTTAATTCACCTAGCATAAAACCTTCTAGGTCCATTTATGTTGTTGCACTTGGCAAGATTTCATTCTTTCTTGTAGCTGAGTAATGTTCCATTGTATATATATACCACTTATTCTTTATTCATTCATTGATGAACACCCAGGTTGCCTCCATAGCTTGGCTATTGTAAATAATGGTGCAATGAATACATAGATGCATATGTCTTTTCAAATAAGTGTTTTGGGTTTTGGAGAGAAGTACCTAGAAGTGAAATTGCTGGGCCCTTCTTTGTCTCTTATTATAGCCTTTGCTTTAAAGTCTATCTTGTCTGTTATAAGTATTACTAACCTAGCAATTTTTTGTTCCATTTTTATAAATTATCTTTTTCTATTTCTTTACTTTCAGCCTCTGTGTTTCTTTTGATTTGAAGTGAATCTGTTGTAGATAGCATATTTAAGGGGCTTGTTTTCTTATCCATTTAGTCACTCTATGACTTTTGATTGAAACACATTAATCTATTTAAATAATTGTTGATAGATATGTACTTATTGCCATTTTATCATTCACATCATTCACATTTTTTATCTTTTTTTTTTCTTTCTTCTTAAAGAAGTCCCTCTAACATTTCCTGTATAACTGTCTTGGTGGTAATAAATTCCTTTAGCTTTGTCTTGTCTGGGAAACTCTTTATCTGTCCTTCAATTCTAAATGATAGCTTTGCTGGGTAGAGTAAACTTGGTTGTAGGTCTTTGCTTTTCATCACTTTGAACATTTCATGCCAATCTCCTCTGGCCTGAAAAGTTTCATGATGAGAAACCAGCTGACTATCTCATGGGAGCTCCTTTGCTTTTTGTAGGTCTTTGCTTTTCATCACTTTGAACATTTCATGCCAATCTCCTCTGGCCTGAAAAGTTTCAAGATGAGAAACCAGCTGACTATCTCATGGGAGCTCCTTTGTAGGTAACTAATAGTTTTCTCTTGCTGCTTTTAAGGTTCTCTCTTTGTATTTAACTTTTGTCATTTTAATTATAATGTGTCTTGGTGTGAACCAATTTGAGTTCATCTTTTTTGGGACTCCGTGCTTCCTGGAATTGTATATCTATTTCTTTCACCAGGTTAGTAAAGTTTTTAATCATTATTTCTTAAAATAGATTTTCAATTTCTTGCTCTCTCTTATCTTCTGGTACTCCTAAGATGCACATATCAGTACACTTGATATTGTCCCAGAGACCCCTTAAACTATCCTCATTTTTAATTTTTTTTCTTGTTGCTGTTCTGATTGGTTTTTTTTTGCTACTTTACCTTCTAAATTGTTGATTTAATGTTTTACTTCATCCAATCTATTGCTGATTCCTTCAAATGTATTCTTTATTTTAGTTATTTTTTCTTCTTTCTAAATGGTTCTTTTTTTTCTCTACTTTTATATTACCTATGTTTTTGTTGAAGTTTCATTGAGATCATTGAGCATTCTTTTAACCAGTGTTTTACACTCTACATTTAGTAGATTTCTCATCTTCTTTTTGTTTAGTTCTTTCTCTGGAGTTTTGTTCTGTTTCTTCACTTGAGACATGTTTTTTGTCTCCTCATTTTGGCTGGTTTTCTGTGTTTGTTTTTATGTATTAAATAGAGCTGCTATTTCTCCCAGTCTTGGTAGAATGGTCTTATGTAGGAGATGTCCTGTGTATCCCAGTAGCATTATCTTCCTGATCACCTGAGCTGGGGGTTCCAGATCTGCTGCTTGTGTTGTTTGTGTATACCTTTCTGTTGTAGTTGACCCTTGATTGCTTTTGGCATGTTACTAGGAGAGACTGACTTTTAGTCTAATCGATTGTGAAGACTGGCTATGATAACAGTAGAGGAGCTGTTGTGCAAGAGTCAACTCTATGGAGCTGGATTCACTTTAGTGGGGCTCTAGTACCTGCCGAGTTTGCTCTTTGGGTGCATCATTTGTGGCAGTGGTTAGGTTGTATTTTGCTGCAGTCTGAGGCTGGTCACCAGGTAGATTGGTTCTGGGACCTTTTAGAGTGACTCTGGAACAGGCCAATTTCAGCTGCTGCCTGTGTCCTGCCTGGGACTACTTAGTGTGAGCTGCACAGAGATCTACAGATGTTTGCCAGTTGTACTGGGCTTGTTGGTGCCTGGGAGAGGCTAAGCTGCAAACTGAGTCTGGCTGTCTGTATTGCCGGGTGTGAGTCTGCTTAGCAAGAGGTATGGGGCATGCTGAGAACAGAGGATGCTTGTTTCCTAAAGCTTTCAGAGATTTAGGAAAATCTGCAGCATCAACCAAGACAGGCCATTTATGTGGAAAAGCCACTGGAAAAGTCAATGATGGGTTCGCAAGTTAGATGGGGCTGGGTCTCCCAAAATCATTAAGGCAAGGCAAATAGTATTAGCTAGTTTGATGGAGACTCAAATGTGGTGCTTGCTTGAGTATGCTGGCTGGGTAAGGGGAGGGTTCAACAAAGAAACAATGGCTTCTACCAGCACTTCTGTCTGGAAGAAAGCTGCCCCTCCAGCCCTCGCTCTGAAGCCAGACAATTCAGTTCCTCTCTATATGTCCCTGGCAGCTTTTGAGCTGCTGGTCCAGTGCTGGAGCTAAGATTGAGTGAATCCTTCAGTGAGTAAGTCCATGTATAAGCCTTTTAAGAGGAATGCCTTGCCCTCTAGGAGCCCTCCCTCTCATGCAGCCACTATTTCTGCTGGTTTTCACAGCCAGAGGCAATGGGGAATTCTCTTCCTGACACTGGAAACCTGGGCTGCAGAGCCCAGTGGTGGGACTGAGATCCCTTGCTCCTCTGGGAGGACCTCCACAGCTGAGATATTACTCTCGATTCTCAATCACCAAACACAGATTTGGGACCAGCCTGTTTTGCATCTCCACCCCTCCTACCAGTCTCAAAGTGGCCTTTTATGTATGTCCCCAGTTGTAGGGCTTCTGTTCAGCCAAACTCCAGGCAACTACTGATAATGGCTATTCTGTAATTTAGTTGTAACTTTGATATGTTTGTGAAAGGAGGTACACAAAGCATTTTCCTACTCCACTAAATTGACCTGAGCCCTTTTTAAATATTCTTTACCAGGCAAATTACTTATATCCATTTCCTTATGCTCTTTTCCCTGGGATTTTTATTGTTCCTTCATTTGAGAGATACTCTCTGTAGTTTCATTTTGTTTTGCCCCCCTCCAGCAAATATTTTGTAATTCTAATGACAGAAACAAGAAACAGTAGGAGAACATCAGATTAGAGTCAGGAGGGAGAATGGATCAAGACTTATTCCAGATCCTCTGATAAAAACTTCTGAATTCTGTTTACAATGCAACCTCTCACAAACATGGCGACAGCATTCTGTTGGCTAGATACTGTACTAAGTGTTATAAGATTACAATGATAAATCAGATCTGGTTTCTATCCTCAAGAAACATCTTTAAATGTACCTAATCAGGATTTGGAACATGTTACAGGTCTTATATCTGCACTTTTTCCATTAAAGTCCTGTGCAATGGCTGTCTGACACGGATACCTTTTGTTGAATGAATGAATGAATTTTATATATATATATATATATATATATATATATATATAAAATTATATATATATAATTATATTATATATTATATATGTGTGTGTGTATATATACACACACACACACACACACACATATATAATATAGAGAGAGACAGAGACAGAGAGACAAAGAGAGACAGAGATAGAGAGACAGTGATAGTATCTAATCTTTTACCTGCTATATGAGCTGAATTTCTTTGTTATGATCATTACTATGATGGTGTTAATTTCTCTGAGGGCCAAATGTCAAAGATATAGAAGGAATTCTGGGCATTAGCAATGACTGAGTTATGAGGCACTTGGGATCCATTGATATTTAAGATGACTGACAAATAGAAGTGCTTAATCTCCAGAAAAGTAACACCAATCATAATCATTTTATGTGGCAGTAAAGTAGGAAAAGGGAGCAATATTAATAAGCATGCTCAATTATGTGTGATTATTGCTGAATTTGCCTGACTCATGCTCAAATAGTACCTAAGACTGGATGTCAGAACAAGCAGCATCTATTATAGAAAGGCAGTTTGTATAAAAAGAGCTAATCATATTTTTGAGGGATAGAGACCTTCTGAGTATTGGACACATTCAGACATTTTTCAAACATGAAAATGGAAATCCAAAAGACAGATGCTCTGTGGACATTCTTTTTGGTGTGGTTAAATAAAATAAACTAAGAATTTGAAGTTAGAAAGCATTGACTTTTGTTCCAATCTTTATAAATTTACTGTGAACTTGAAAAAGTTAACCTCTTTGAGTCTTAGTTGCTCATATATATAATGGGAATTTGATTATACAAATATTAACTGACTTCAGTTAGTTCATCAATATCAAATGATATAAGGTGTGATAAACCATGGTTCAGCCTCAGGTTGGATGGAGTGTTGGGAAGCCTGTGGAAGATTGGAAGCTCAAAGATGCTGTGAATGTGTCACAGGGCTTCAATTGATTCTATCAGTGTGACCACATGGTTTTCTAAACACAGACAAGATGACTCTTGTGAATTCAAAGGCAAGAGAGAAGGCAACAGCTTAACTTCCCTGGGTCTTAGATTAATATAGAGCCCCCATTGAAGGATCAAAAGGTAGAGACATGGGGAGGACTAGAGAATAGCAGGTTTATTTTATTAAGAGTTTATATTTTTTGTAAATGATGAACATGTGTTGAATTTTATCAAATTATTTATTTTTTGCATCTATTGAGATATCATATGTTTGTCTTCCTTTAATGTGTGAACGTGAGTAATTGCATTAATTGATTAGTCTACAGCTAAACCACCCTTGTATTCCTAGGATAAAACCTACTTAGTTATGTTTTTAAATATATATTTATAGCTGAATTTGTTATGTTTATACTTATTTATACTGTTTGTGCCATGTTTGTATGATTGGAATTTAACTTTTTTTCTAATACTGTCTTTATCTGGTTCTGGCATACGGCACTTGTAAAATGAGTCGAGGAGCATTTACTCTCTTTCCATGCACTGGCTTGGTCTGTTAAGAGAGGTGTATAAATTATCTAGTATGTAATAATGGAAATGGAAGGCAAGGTTTTGGTTATTTATTTATTTATTTATTTATTTACCATTTACTTTTTTTTTTTTTTACATCTATAGCACCTGATATTCCTAGGTGGTCTCCTATCCAAGTACTAACCAGGCCCGACCCTGCTTAGCGTCTGAGATCAGACGAGATCAGGCATGTTCAGGGTGGCATGGACATAGACGGAAGGCAAGGTTTTGATATATATGATCAAACTGTCTTTTAGAAAGGCTGGGCTCCTTCCTTCAGTAGCATGAGAAAGTACTGCTATATCCCATTTCTTTGATAGTTTGGGTATTACCCTATGCTATCTTAGACATCTCTTCTTACTAGAAAGGATTTCCTACATTGAAACAGATGTACCTCTTATGGTTTTAACAATTGGTCCAAGTTCTGTCATCTTGGTCTTCTCAAAATAAATTCCTCCTATATTGGATATCTCTGGAGAAATCATCCCTGGATAGTTATAGATAGGCTCATGTGTGTAACACCAGTACCTCTATTGAGAGAAACAATAAGGCATGGTGGAATTATATTTCATCATTGACATTTTTGAAATAATTTTAAAAAGACCTTAGACTATTATGTTAAGTGAAATAAATCAGATGGAAAAAAGTTGAGACCCATATGATTTCACTCATATGTGGGATATAAAACTGAAAGCAGCAAATGAACAAGACAAACAAACAGAGACTCACAGACATGGGCAACAGTTTAGTGGTTGCCAGAGGGAAGGGAGAGGGGGGCGATAGTTATGGGTAGAGGGGGTCAAATATATGGTGACAAAAGGAAATTTAACTGTGAGTGGTGAATACACAATGCAATATATATGTGACTTATTATTGAATTGTACATTTGAGACCTATATAACTTTATTAACCAATGTCAAGTTTAATAAAATAAGTTTTATTAAACCTCAATAAGTTTAATAAAATAAAATTACCTTATTGTTGTTCAAAAGTACTTTATATTCTCAAAGTATTTTTATATTTTACCCCAATTGTTTCCTAGTGTATAACACCCCTCTGAGCTATGCAGGGCATAGACTGCTTACCTTTCTGAATCTCATTCTTCCAAATTTCTATAAAATGAAGTAAGCAAGTTTCCTAGAGTAATTTGATGAAAACTAGCAGAATTTCTCTTACTTTCAGAATACAGCCTGCTTTATTACCTTGCAGCTCTGTTTCTAGAGGCCATAGGTAGTTTTTTCTACTGTTCCATCTAAGGCTCTGAGAACTCTTATAATATTAAGCTTTTTCAACAGTAATGAAGGACCTACTGACTTTAAGGAAGATGTTAATTACACCATTCCTATACACAGAAAAACTAAGTCATAGATCACCACTGGAATATATATTGCTTCATGAAGCTAGAAATCTTTGCTCACTTTGTTCAATGCTGTACCACCAGAACATAATTGGCATACAGTAGGTACTTAATAAATATTTGCCAAATAAATAACAAGAGTAGAACATTTGTAGAAATAATAACAGTCTAAAGATGAAACAATGGATTCTCCTCTGGGCAATGAATTAAGACTGATATGGACAAACAAGAACATATTTACAGGCACATAAAATATAATCAGGGAAATAATACACACATTCAGCAATAACTAACAAAAGCAGGCAGTGTGTGCTCATTACTAAGAAAGCAAATTGCAGGACAATGGAATGAGCTAGACAGATGTGAGATTATCTCTGTATTCTCCCGCTCACTGGCCCTGTGAATTTGGCAAGTCACCTTTCTCTTAAGTAGGTTTCCTCATCTGTATAATGAAATAGGACCACCTTTCTGTCAGTGATTTTGTGAAACATAAGTGAGATATTGTATGTCAAGTTATTTAGCACACTGCCTGATACATAGGAGATGCTTGTTAAAGGATAGATTTCATTGGTTATTTTTATTGATACTAATAGACTCAGAGGAGAAAACTGTCACCGAGATTGGAGATTAGGAAGGGTTTCATAGAAGAATTTGCATGAAAGAGTGACACAATGCACATTCCTGTCTTTCTCCTCCAGTAGTTTAAAATTTTCTAGGAAGTGATGACTGGAATTAGTCTGTATTCTATATTGGCTTTTAAATAACTAACACACATCAACTATGGCATAAAAGTGATGGCAAGTTTCTACAAAAATACATGACATGGTACAATATTATTTCTAAGAATACTGTGATGCTCAATGTAATCCAGAGAGTAAAACTTTAAAATATAAAGAGGAATCGATAATAAGTTACTAGATTCATTGAAATGCAGTACAAAATGTTTAAATAATACAAAGGAAGGCAGAAAAGGGGAGGCAATGGAACAAATCAGAGAAGACAAATAGGAAACACATGATAAAATAAATCTGAATATGAGCATACTGATAATTATATTAAATATTAATAGACTAAACAATGAAATGAATAGGCAGAGATACATGGATAACATGAGATAAAAGCAAAACATGAGGAAAAAAGCAGAGATAAAAGCAAAACATGAGGATGTGGAGTAAAAGGAATCCTCATATACTTTTGATGGGATTGCAAATTGGTACAGTCACTATGGAAAACAGTCTGGAGGTTCTTCAAAAAATTAAATATGGATCTACCTTTTGACCCAACAATTACACTTCTGGGTGTTTATCCAAAGAAAACCAAAACAATAATTCCTAAAGATCTGTGTATCCCTACGTTCATGGCAGCACTATTTACAATAGCCAAGATATGGAAGCAACCTAGATGCCCATCAACAAATAAAGAAGTTATGGTTCATATATACAATGAAATATTACTCAGCCATTAGAGAAATGAAATCCTACCATTTCCAACAACATGGCTGGACCTAGAGGATATTATGCTGAGTGAAATAAGTCAGACAGAGAATGATAAATACCATATGATTTCATTTACATGTAGAATCTAAGGAACAAAAGGAACAGACTCACAAATATAGAGGACAATCTGGTGATGGCCAGAGGGGAGGAGTGTGTGTGTGCGGGAGGGGCTGGGGGAGAAAGCTGTGAAGGACTAAAGAAGTATAAATTAGTAGTTGATGGTTACGGGGAATGGGAGCATGGCATAGGGAATGAAGTCAGCAGTAATGTAATGACTATGTGCAGAGCCAGAGGAAAGATAGAGTAATCAGGGGAATTGTTTCATAAACTATATAAATGTCTAACCAATGTGCTGTATACTGAAAACTAATAATACAACAAAATAAAATGCTAAAATAAAAAAGCAAAACTTAACTAATAATACAATAAAATAAAATGCTAAAATAAAAGAAGAAAACAACTATGTATAGTCTGTGTACAAGAGACACATTTTAAATACAATGCAGATCTATTTAAAATAAATGAATAATAGATATACACTGTGCAATCATAAGAAGGCTGGCATGGTTTTATTAGTATCAGATAAAATTATTACTAGAAAAAAGATGGGAACATCATAATGATAAAGGGTCAATTTATCAGGAATATATAATAATCACAAATGTGTGTGTGTCTAATAACAGACTCAGAATGAATAAAGCAAAAATTGAAAAAAATCATGGGAAGAAATAGAAAGTTCCACAAACAAAGCAGATTTTAATATTCTTCTCTCAGATATGGTAGCACAACTAGACAAAAATCAGTAAAGACATAGAAAAATTGGAGAACACTATTAATCACCTTAGTTTATTGATATTTTTTAAAACACTGTACCCGCTCAACAGAATACACATTCTTTGCAAGTGCACAGAGTATATTCTCCAAGATATAGCCCAGATTCTATAGCCAAGATATAACCCAGATTCTAAGCTATAAAACAAGTCTAAAAACTTGAAATAAAATCATATAAAGTATGTTCTCTGATGAGAACGTAATTAAATTAGAAATTAATAACAACATAACATCTAGGAAAACTCCAAATATTTGGAAATATCTAACATGGTTTCCTGAAATTCTCCTGTGGGCTAGTAACCATTAAATGAAGGGAAGGTAAAGAGAAAGTTCAAATTTTGGGATGAGGGTAATGACTTGTGCTGGCAAATTTCTTTTAGGGACCTACTAAAGCCTTGGAAGATGAAACGCTCTGTTCAAAGCTCATTTTTGTTGACCAGGCGTGACACCTTTTATGCTTAGCTGTTAAAACTGTACTTGAGTAGATAGGATTTACTAAATGGCCTAATTCAGTGTCCAGAACTGAAAATGTTGAACAACATCACCTCCAGTTTAAAATAGACATAAACTCAGATACACATGCTTGTGCATAAAGACACATAGACACACACACACACACACACACACACACACACACACACACACAATCACACCGAACAATTAGAGTGAAAGAAGTTGAACATCTATGGAAACCTCTATATCTTTTATGAAGTCATTTTTACTCTAGAATAATATGAATTTGGCCTTACTCCTTATGGACTTTCTATTTCTACACAAATCTTATTTGAATGAGAGAACTTGGGTAACTCAGCTTTGAGCATAGGAGGAAGGCTGCAAAGGGAGGCCTAAGACTTGCTTTTGTTGTTGCGGAAAGTCAAATTCAGATACCCAGGATATAGCAGTTTTAACGATTACTCTCTTGTACTATCAACTGCAAAGAGTGTATATTAGTTTGTTATTGCTGCTGTAACAGATTACAGTAAGATTGTTAGCTTAATACAATGCAAATGTATCATCTTTTAGTTCTGAAGGTTATAAGTCTCGGTAAAGTGTGGCTCTGCTCGATTCCCTGCTCAGAGTCTCACAAGGCTGAAATCAATGTATTGACAAGGCTGCATTTATTTCTGGAGGCTCTAGGGAAAAATCTGCTTCCAAATTCATTCAGGCTGTAGGACTGTTGTCCCATTTCTTTGTTGGCTGGTGGTGGAGTGTTTCTCAGCTTCTAAAGGCTACCACATACCCTGGTCATGGCCCCCTAATCTAACTTTAAAGCCAGCAACATCATGTTGAGTCCTTCTCATGCCCTGAATTTCGTTCTGCCTCCCTCTTGTGCTGCATCATTAACTGTTCTGTATCTCACTTTCACTTTTAAGAGCCCACCTGGAAATCCAAGATAATCTTTCTATCTTAAGGTCAGCTGATTAGCAGCCTTGATTCCATCTGCAAAGTCCCTTTTGCCATGTAAGGTAACACATTCATGTGACTTAACACTAGGGGGCAAAGGTGATAAGAGTCTAAATCAATCTTACCATAAGTTATAACCCAATAGAGTACTCAAAGGACAATTTCGAGTGAGGTCAAAATTTGTGAGCTTGGAGGCAAAACTTGAACAGAAAGAGAAACTGGTAGAGGAAGATTTTGATTGATTTATCTTATTTAAAGTTAAACAAAATCAAACTCTTTTTTGGAGACTTTATTTACTCCCTCTTTCAAAATGATTTTTGTTCCAACTCTGGCTGTGTATTAACTGTGAGACCTCAGTGGGTGATTTGGTTAGATTAGAGAAAATGACACAGAAGGTAAGAGCTGTAAGGAACCTGAAAACTCATCTTGTCTATTATTCACATACTGTAGATGAGGAAACAAATCCAGAGAGGTTAAAGTTCCCCAGCCAACTGATGATAGAACCAGGTCTGGAATCTAGGTCTCCTCATTCCTAGTCCAGTGTGTCATTTCAAATTGATCATGTCTCACAGTGATAATACAGTTGTATATTTTAAAGATAGAATTTATTCCAAATTTTCCTTCCTTCCTTCCTTCCTTCCTTCCTTCCTTCCTTCCTTCCTTCCTTCCTTCCTTCCTTCCTTCCTT
>NW_011889297.1:107210-152334 GCF_000151845.1 Pteropus vampyrus | reverse complement strand
TCTCTCTCTCTCTCTCTCTCTCTCTCTCTCTCTCTCTCCCCGCCCTCTTCTCTTTCTAAAAAATAACAGTGCCATAATGGGGATAAATAATTCTGGAGGCACATACTATACACCAGCACTGTAAGGGAATACAAGTGTTCCTACCCAGTCAATGGCAATAGTAGGAAACAGGGCTTCCTCAGTTGAAGAAGTAGTCACTGAAATTTCCTCCTCAAGATCTGCATTACAGACCCTGAAGATACTATAATCCTCAAAGGAAAATATTGTTTAGCAGTCAGACTCTGATAATGAGCTTGACCTGAACCTAAATTGATGAATCTCAGCTATCTAGTGTGATGTACCCTGTAACTCCATAGCTTGAGACAGGACACCTAAGGAAAAAAATAATTTGGTCTAGTTAATATCAATGAGTACATATTTTCACCATAAGCCTCTTTGTAAACTAGTTATAGAATAAATATGATTAATGAGAGAAGGTGAGTAGGAAAAAATTCATTCTTGAAAATAGAATCCTGAATTTTTACCTGTGTTCCACTGCTAGATAATAAGGTACTTTTGTTCTCCAGAGCCTACTTATTTAGTTTGGTCTTTATCTAGGCTTCTCTCATTTTCTCCATCCACCTTAATTTTTTTTCTATTGGTTATTTCCATGACAGTCAATGAATAGGAAAGGAGGACAAATAATTTAGACTTCTGAGACATTCTAAGCCAACAACTAATGGGAAAAAGGTTAACTCTAATGGTTAAAAAATGAGACTTAGATTTTCCACTTCCCTCACATATTTTTTTTATTATTGCACTAGCCAGAGTGATTATTATCTCTTATGAATACCTTTAATTCTCAAGGCAGTAAAATGTAGTGTTGAAAACAGGGGTTTTCAAGTCAAACTATAGTTCCAGATTTGAATGCCACTTCATTATTTTTGAGCTTCATGACCTTCAGTGGGTTATTTAACCTCTCTAAACCTCATTTTCCTCATGATTTAAAAACATCTTATTAATAGTTTCCACTTTAAAAAGTTGCTAGGAAGATTAAATGAGGTAAAATGAGATAACATATATAAAATACTAATCACTATACCCAACAGAGTAAAAATTATTAAATATTAAGTGTTAGTATTTTGAAACTTATTCTGACTTAGGAAATTAACTCCTATATGGCAGGCTTGTGAATGATTCTATATTTATAACAGTTTCCTCAAGAAATTGGATAATTTCTTATTTTCAGTCCTTTTCCAAAAGATCAACATTCAAAGAAGACCTTGAAAAATGTTTATTAAGTGAATGAATGAATAAATAAATATAACCTCACTTCCCAGGTAGCCTCATGTATCAGTCAGAATGGCCCAGGTTGTGCTATGGAAACAAACAACTCCAAAATCTGATTAGTTCAAAATCAAAGAGGTTTCTATTTTGCCCATGCCATATATCCAATTGCATCAGCAAGAGATTTTTTTGTTTGTTTGTTTGTTTTAATTGTATCCATTTATGGATGCAGGCTGGCAGATTAACCATCATCTCAAACACTGTTGATGTTATGGTCAGAGAGAAAGAGCGCTGGAGGGTTTCATCATAGCAATTAAGTGCTCCAGCTTAGAAGGGACCAACATCATTTCTATTCTTAAATTCTTGGCTAAAAATAAGTCACATAGCCCCACTATATTAGAAGGAATCCAGGAAGAAAAATCATTGTGCCTGAAAGGGGCAAGAATCAGAAATATCTGGTGAATAGCATTAATAACTACCATATTTTTTTAAACTGTGACTAATGCATTTCTTCTCTCTCTTTAGACTCTGAGCACCCTGACCATACTGACCAGCAGCATTTCTGGTATATACTACTGCATAGCGGTAAACAAAGTTGGCATTGATGAGAGAAGTATACAGTTCTATGTCTCAGGTAAATTCTGAACTGGAGAGGATAAAGAAGGTAGGGAAGATCTTCTATGATATGATGAGAGACGCATGGAAATATATACCTTTTCTCAGCTAGTTCAACTATAGCTGTGCTTACAAAATTGACTGAGAACCTATAATTGAAAGCTTATTAATTGAGTTTAAGGTAGAATTCTGCTGAAATGCAAATATCCTGGAAGAGGCCACACATTAAATCAGTATTAGACATTAACATTTTAACCAGAATCTGATTGTTATAACTTTCCTTTGTATTTTTGTGTGATTTACAGTATTCCCACCTCCCTTATATCATGATTTAACTTGCTTCTATCAATTATTGGTTAAAATTAAATTGTAATCATTAATCTAGATGATAAATGATAAGAATAAAACATTAAGAGTTGCTTTCTAAAATATTGTAAAACTTGTTAAATAATTTATTATAATTTAGTCATTTCATTTCTTTATGCCTTAAACAATGATGATTTAATCATTCTTTAAAACCAAAAGCATTATAATTTATTGTAACAATTTAAAAAGTTTTACATATAGTTAAATAATTTAAGCTAATTACTTACCTATATTTCTGTAGGGGGTGAACACAGGCTTTAGAGTCAGATGGATCTTTTTGGATTCAAACCTTGCCTCTGCTACTTTTTCATTAATTGCTTCAGCTATTTGACCTTCTGTTTTATCATCTATACAATGGGAATAATGACACTTACTCCAGAGAATTAGTGTATGAAGATTAAATGAGACAGTATCTATGAAGGAGCTGACATATATTAAGTCCTTAATAAGTGGTAACTATTGTGTATACATTCTCTGGCCATAAACAATAATGATAGAATATATGTAGCCTACGCAGTGAAGTACTTGGCAGAGTCATAGTAGGCAATCAGTACATATTTATTTCTCTGTGCCATCCTCCTATCTTATTTTACTCCTAAGGAAATTATAGGGAAACATGACAGAGTGAGGCAAAGAAGAAATAATGGGAGCAGATCAGGTACTTGGATGGTCAGAATGCTTCATTAAACCAAAGTGGAGGTAAGGTTGTTGAACAGGAGAGTGAGTTCTAAAATGAAAAATATCTCTCGACTGTTTCATACTTTTGTTCACTAGTCAGTGATGTATAATGGTGATCACACTGTAGTTTATCATTCAAGCAAGAAAATAAAAGCAAATGAATCTTCAGGAATGAAGAGTGGTAAACAGAAAAATTAAGCTCTCTAGTTGGAACTTTATTGAAGATTTTTACTTTTTAAGGCAATCCCACTCCTAAATGGTCTTTCCTGGAAGATAGGTCAGAGAAAATAGGATGTGCCATGGAAAGCTAACCATGACAAGTCATGTATGAAGAATTACTACAACTGAGCAGTTTTATTCAGCTGAGAGCTTGTAAAACTTATGGAGGGAAGTTGGAGAACTGACCACAGTGGATAATTTATTGGTATAAACAGCTGCAGTTGCAGATAGCTGCTGCGTTCCCAGTAGTTCATGGCTTTACCAAAACAAGGGCTTCTGGGAACCTCAGATCAATGAGTCTGCCTTTCATTTGGAGATGGATAGAATCCATAATAAACATTAATAACAACACAGCTAATATTTATTGAGCACTTCTTATGTGCCAGGCACTGTACTATATGCTTCAAATGGTTTAATACAACTAATCCTCACTATAGTCTTATTAAGCAGACACCGTTATCATTTTACAAATAAACTGACTGAAGTACACATAAAATATAGCTAGAATGAGGTGAAGCTAAGTGGCATGGATGCATAGTCTATGCTCTGAACAACTTGCTTAATCTTCAAGCTCACTAAAACTCTGAGGCAACCGACATCATATAGAGAAATTTGACACAACTTCTATATAAAACCTCTTCCAAGATTGAAACTGTGAAGACAAAAATCCTTGGTGAGTCAGGGAAAAAGACCCATTGGCCTAGCTTCTGCACAAAAAAGTCACTTTTCTCTTGGGATATTCACTCTGTGATAACTGCTGCCACAACTCTAGCCCCAGAGGGGTTCTATTCCCCTGTTAATACTTATGTCTAAAAATGGGAAAAGAGTAATTTACTTGATTCTCTGTAGCTCAGCTAGATCAAAGCTGAAATATTCAAAATTATTTTTTAAGTTATTAAAAAGTCAAAAAATATCACCTCCTAGGAAGGTATCATAAAGCTGGAAAATCTGGCTCACCTTCAGGTCATGATTCACCACGGAGGTCCCTTTTTAGCTTACCCAGAGACAGTTTCTGTATAGCAGAAAATACTTTATACTTCTACCCCCAGAGGGGATAAGGGCCTGTTTAGACCCTTAGATTCCAGAAGCCTAGAGTAAAGGCCCAGCTTTCGAGCTTATTCTAGTAGTACTTTCTTTGTTTTTGTTTTTGTTGATTGTTGATTATTTGGATACTAAACTGCTACTCCTGAAAATATCATCATACCCACCCTGCAGGGGAGAACTCACCCATATAGGCCTCATCGAGATTAACTTCTTAGAACTGTTTGCTACAGCAAGCTACAGTATAATGTTCACACAGAAAATGCACGCACGAAGAAAGTCATTTATTCATGGTTCCTGTCATCAGAACTCAAGCCTGCCTAACTTATGGGAATTATTTGAGAGGATACATGCAGCTAAAAAAGAAACATTAAACATAATTCGTTTAGACTTTCAGAAAGCCTTCTGTGTAGAAACCTCGAGAATGTTTCACCCTAGAGACAATGTAAAAGGAATGAAGTCACGATGATATTGGAAGAATGATTTATGTAAGTGGAACAAAGGAATACCTTCTCTGGTTGAGAATATATAAATAACAATATGTGCTCTTGGATTTGTTCTGAGACTAGTCTTCTCGATCAGAAAAGAGGGTTCACAGTGATAATTTTTGAGGTTACTAAACATTTTCAGATAGCACAAAGCTAAGCCAACCGGGAAACACTTCAGGATGATTTCAGGAGGCAACAGGCCTAGAAACTAGGAACAATAGTTAGGCCAGAGACTGGATAAGAAGAATGAAGGGCAGTTTAAGTCCAAACCATCCTGGCTTCTCTCTTCTTCTCTCATTCAAGTCCTATACAAAAAAATAAGCTTGACAGGATAGCCCTCGTGCCTCTAGATTTAGTATAAAGAGTGCTAAAAGACAGGACTGGAAGACAGAGGACTGAATTAAGTCTCATAGTAGGTATGGAGTCCATGCGTGGACAAATATCGACCCCACTACCACACATACATAAGAATGAGTCATTGAGAATAGAGGCAGTAGGCCAGTCTTTTCTTTTTTTTTTTTTCTGGATAGCAACTTCTCTCCTTTCCTGAGTTGTATAATAGCTGCATGGGAAACATCTGGAGTGAAGTGAGAAATCTTCATGGAAAAATGTCCCAACAGAACAATATGGGCTCCCAGTTTAGGGAAAGATGGGGAGGTGGAAGCTTCTGTATTCAGAAGAAAACAGAATGACCTCTTTATATCCCAGACACACATAATTCCTGTGCCTGTCTTGGATGCCCAAAAAGAGAAACTGTTTTGTGCTTTACTCTTTATCCTCAAAAAGACAGAGAGGCTCAGAGAGGAATAAACAAATGTGCAGACACTTGGCATTCCTGACTGGTAAATGTCAAACATGGGAAGTGGCCTCCAAGGGAGACAGGACCGTTCAAGCAACTCACACTATTTCTCAAACCTCATCACCAATTATGCATCGAATATACTGAATATAATTATAATTTCATTGCTCTAATTTCAGCTTCCCCCCCCCATTCTGTTCTCCATGGAAACTAGCCAGTGATTCAATTTTCAAGTACCTTTTCCTAGACATAGAGGTCTTTATGCACCCTAATCAGCTTGATTTTCCCTAATCTTCTCAGAGAACAAGGCTGAAGGTCTTTGTTTATGCATCAACCATCTTTGTTACCAATGAATGCCCCATCTAATTTATTCTGAGGAGGTGGGAGGAATAGGGTGATGCTGGGTCTTAAGGAAACTCTAGTCTGAACCTAGAGGAGAATTATGGATGAAAATTAGAAAAGGAGAGGTATAATCTTCACTTTATTGCTAACCTGGTTGTGTGATCCCAGTAAATTTCTTTTTGTCCCTGGGACTCAGTTTTCCCATCTATAGTATGAGAAAAAAAACATTAAAGATAAGCTAATGCAACTGCAATTCTACTACTAAATGATTTCATGAAAGGTATTAAGATATAGTATGTGAAGCATAGGAAGAGAGAGGGATATAGAAAGACTGGGAAGAGTGGGAGTTGGGGAAGGAAAGTTTTTCGGGTCTTACTGATCTAGACTCTGGAAAAAAATTTACCCTAGAGGGTTTTGAAGAAACATGGTGGAGTGAGAGATGTCCCCATAGATCTCCTCTTGAAACAACGATAAGCTGAACATCTAAAATGCAACAAAAAACACCCAAACTGCACAACAGCATGTCTGAGGTGGGATCTGCGCATAAGAGCTAACACAGGTTAGAACCCTGGGTGTTGGGTGGTATACTGAGAGAAATATAGAAGCTGCTTCACGTAGCTGCTGGAGCTACCTGTAGAAGGAAGAGAAGGGGAGAAGATGTGGTGATTTTCCTGATTAGCCCTGCCTGGAGGAGTTGTGAGTTCCATGAAGCAGGCAGCAGGGCTGTCATTAGGGCAAAAGCAGAGAAGTGGGATGGCAGAAAAACAACAGCTGATTTTTACCAGCTGAGGTTGCGAAACCAAGGCTGAACTGCAGATCCCAACTCCCAACCCAAAGAGCCCCTCCCCCCATACCCTCTGAAATGTGAACACTGCACAGCCCCAGGGGAATCTGAGCAAACACTACCAAAACTTTTGCAAACACGGACAGGAACTGAAACTGAGGGCAGCGAGCATGATTAAATATTTATAAGAAAATAAAAAGGCATTTTTAAGACTTTATATAAAGCAGGGATCCAAGAGGTTTAGACATCACCTACTGGAAACCAAAAGAAAAGTGCTTTCTTTGCAGTGGGTTGAAGAGAGACCTTTATAGAATAAATCTTCTTTCTGGGGAAAAAAAGAAGAATACATTTCCATGAATGCCCAGGTGGAGAAAAAGTCCATTAAACACCATGAACAACCAAGGTGACATGGCATTTCAGAAAGAAAGAGAAAAATCTCCAGATAATAAGCTTACAGGCATAGAAATATGAAACTTAAATGAAAGAGAATTCAGGATGGTACTTTGAAGAAACTCAGTGAGTTGCGAAATAAGGCATACCAACAATTTCAGGAATTGAAAAAACACCTAGATGAGCAGAGAAAGGAGATTGAAACCCTCAAAAAGAATGGAATAGATTTTCTGGAGCTAAAAAACACACTGCAAGAGTTGAAAAATGAAATAGCAAGATTGGGAAATATAGTTGACCAAATGGAGGAAAGGGTCAGTGATATCAGAGATAGAAATCTAGAAATAAATCAGAAGGAAGAAGAGAGAAACCGAAGAATGAAAAAGAATGAGAGAGAAATACAAGACTAGCTGATACCATCGGGAGAGGAAACTTAAGAATAATGGGCATTATTGAAGGAGTGGGAAAGGAATAGGGACTAGAAAGCATTTTCAGACAAATAGTGGATGAGAATTTCCCAAATCTAAGGAATGAACTAGAGCTTGGAATTCAAGAAGTCAACAGAACAACCAATTATCTCAACCCAAAAATGTCTTCAACAAGACATATTGTATTAAAATTATCAAAAATTAATGACAAAGAAAGAATTCTCATGGCAACCAGAGAAGAAAATGATAATGTATAAAGAAAAAACCATTAGATTATCCTCGGACTTCTCAGCGCAGACCTTACAAGCCAGACAGGAATGGAATCAAATATTTAAACTACTAAATGAAAGGAACTACCAGCCTAGAATAATATATCCAGCTAAGTTCTCCTTTAGATATGAAGGAGAAATTAAAACCTTTCCAGACATACAAAAATTGAGGGAATTCTTCATGACGAGGCCTACACTACAGGAAACACTGAAAAGGTTCAGCTCACCTAAAACAAAAGGGCAAATAAATTACATAATTAAGAATAAAGTGACTATCAGGCAAATAGAAGCAGAGGAGAGCAACCCTTACTAAGAATAGGACATTATAAGCTTAAATAATAAGAAGAGAATTGCTACAGCAAGATAGTAAGGAATGTTCAACATACATAGGGACGAACTGAGTTAACATTGACTGAGAAAGGGAGATATCAAAGATCGAAATTCTCAAAGAGGAATGCAGATAAGGCATATGCAGATGGAAATGAACGAGTGTGTGTATGTATGTGTGTGTGTGTGTGTGTGTGTGTGTGTGTGTATAACTATACTTTACATATTAGTAATGGTAACCACACACAGAAGACTCAAACTCAAAACTGAAGTATATAACGTAAAACAAGAAGAAACAGAGGAAAAACCCACAAAAGCCAACCAAAATAAAGAAAACAGATACATAAGGACAAGGAAGCAATGGAAACACAGAGCTACCAGAAAGCAAAAGTAAAGCGGCTATAAAAAGACCTCATATTTCAATAATCACCCTCAATGTAAATGGACTGAATTCATCAAAAAAAGGCACAGAGTTGCAGACTGGATCATAAAACAAAACTCAATCATATGCTGCCTCAAAGAGACATACCTCAGTGCCAAAGACAAATATAGACTCAAAGTGAAAAGATAGAAAATGATATTGCAAGCAAATGGCATACAGAGAAAAGCGGGAGTAGCAGTACTAATATCAGACAAAGTAGATTTCAAAATGAAGGTAAAGAAAGACACCGAGAGACATTTTATAATGATAAAAGAAATCATGCACCAAGAAGATATAACACATTAATATCTATACTCCTAATCAGGGAACCCCAAAATATGTAAAGCAATTACTAACAGAACTAAAGGGAGAAACAGATAAAAACACTGTCATAGTAAGGGAACTAAATGCCCCACTGTCGGATATAGAGAGATCATCAAACAGAAAAATCAATAAGGAAATAATATCCTTAAATGACACATGAGACCAACTGGAGATAATTGACACTTACAGTGCTTCCATCCTAAAACTGCTGCTCACACATTCTTCTCTAGTGCTCATGGAACATTCTCAAGAATTGACCACATACTGGACACAGAGATAACCTCAACAAATAAGGAGGGTTGAAATCATACCAATCATATTCTCTGATCATAATGCTTTGAAAATAGAGATCAACTACAAAAAGAAATCAGGAAGAATCATAAATACATGGAGATTAAACAACGTGCTACTGAAGAATAACTGGGTCAGAGAAGAAATAAAAAGAGAGATCAACAGATGCATAGAAATGAATGATAATGATAGTACAACATATCAAAACTTTTGAGACACAGCAAAAGAAGTCATAAGAGGAAAGGTCATATCATTACAGACCTATTTCCAAAAACAAGAACGAGCCAAAATAAACAACCTTACATTTCATTTTAAAACAACAACAACAACAACAAAAGGACAAATGAAGCCTAAAGTCAGCAGAAGGAAAGAAATAATCAAAATTTGAGCAGAAATAAATAAAATTGAAAAAGACCAAAAATAAAAAAAAAATAGAAAAAAATAAATACTACAAAGATCTGGTTCTTAGAGGTTAATAAAATAGACAAACCCCTGGTTAGACTCACTAAAGAAGAAAGAGAAAGGACATAAATAAACAAAATCAGCGAAGAAAGATAGGAAATTATGACTGACATCGCAGAAATACAAAGGATCATACAAAAATACCATGAAAAAGTACATAACATCAAATTTAATAACCTAGAAGAAATGGACCAGTGCTTAGAAAAATACAATCTTCCCAGAACGAATCAAGAACAGGAAAATCTAAATAGACCAACCAGTAGTATAGAAATTGAAACAATCATCAAAAACTTACCAAAAAGTGAAAGTCCAGGACCACATGGCTTCACCAGTGAATTCTACCTAACATTCAAAGGAGATTTAATACCTATTCTCCTCAAACTCTTCCAAAAAATTGAAGAGTAGATAACAATTCTTAAATCATTTTATGAGGCCACTATTACTCTGATACCAAAAACTGGTAAGGGTAACATACACCAAAAAAACCCCCACAGACCAATATCTCTCATGAACACAGATGTAAAAATCCTAAATAAGATACTAGTGAACCGAATACAGCAACATATTAAACAGGTAATACATCACAATCAAGTGGACTTTATCCCAGAGGCACAGGAATAGTTCAACATACACAAATCGATTATGTGATACACCACATAAACAAATTTAAAAAATAAGAATTATTTGATCATATTAATAGATGCAGAAAAAGCCTTCAACAAGATATAGCATCTATTTATGATCAAAACACTTAACAAAATCAGTATAAAAGGAAAGTACTTTAACATAATAAAGGCCATATATGACAAACACTCAGTCTATATTATACATAATGGTGAAAAACTAAAAACGTTCCCTCTAAGATCAAGAACAAGGCAAGGCTGTCCACTATCACCACTGTTATTCAATATAACATTGGAAGTCCTAGCAAGTGCAATCAGAGAAAGGAAATATATAAAAGGCATTCAAATAGTATATGAAGAAGTACAATTGTCACTATTTGCAGATGACATGATTCTTTATATAGAAAACCCTAAATACTCTACAAGAACACTACTAGAAAAAATAAGCAAATACAGTAAAGTTTCTGATTACAAAATTAACTTTCAAAAATCCATAGCGTTCCTATACTCTGACAACAAAGTGTCAGAAAAAGAAGTAGAGAAAATAATTCCTTTTGAAACTGGAATAAATTTAACAAAATACCTAGAAATAAATTTAATGAAACATGTGAAGGATCTGTATAATGAAAACTTCAAGATTCTATTAAAAGAAATTGAAGCAGATACAACAAAATGGAAAGATATTCCATGTTCTTGGATTGGAAGACTCAACATAGTTAAAATTGCCATATTTTAATGCAACCTCCATCAAAATCCCATCAGCATTTTTTAAAGAAATAGAACTAAAAATCATCAGATTTGTATGGAAGCACAAAAGTCCCCGAATTGTCAAAGCCATCCTGAGAAGAATGAGGCTGGAGGCATCACTCTGCCCAACTTCAAATTATACTACAAAGCGACAGTAATCAAAACGTCATAGTATTGGCAGAAAAACAGGCACACGGACCAGTGGAACAGAATCGAGAGTCCAGAAGCAAACCCATATTTATATGGGCAAATAATTTTCAACAAAAAGCTAGAAATATACAGTGAAGAATGAAAAGCATCTTCAATAAATGGTGCTGGGAAAACTGGAAAGCCATCTACAAAAGAATGAAACTAGACTGTTGTCTATCACCACACACTAAAATTAACTCAAAATAGATTAAGAACCTGAATATAAGTCCTGAAACAATAAAATGCATAGAGGAAAACATAGGAACTAAACTCAAGTACTTTGGACTTAAAGATGATTTTATGAATTTGACCTCAAAAGCAAGAGAAGTGAAAACTAAAATAAATGAATGGGACTACATCAAACTAAAAAGCATCCTCTCAGCAAAAGAAATCGTCAACAAGGTAAAGAGACAGACATCTGAATGGGAAAATATATTTGCAAGCGACACCTCCGATAAGGGCCTAATATCCAAAATATATATAGAACTCATACGACTCACTAACAACAACAACAAAAAAACAAACAATCCAATCAAAAAATGGGCAGAGGACCTGAACAGACACTTCTCCCTAGAGGACATACAAATGGCCAACAAATATACGAAAAGAAGATTAACATCACTAGCTCTTCGGGAAATGGAAATCAAAACCATTTTGAGATATTATCTCACGCCTGTTAGAATAGCTATAACCAACAGGACAAGTAATAACAAATGTTGGAGAGGATGCAGAGAAATAGGAACTCTTATACACTGCAGGTGGGACTGTAAATTGGTACGACCACTATAGAAAACAGTATGAAGTTTCCTCAAAAAACTAATACTTGTTCTAACATATGATCCAGCAATCCCTGTACTGGATATTTACCCCCAAAGACTGAAAACCCATATCCAAAAAGATATTTGCACACCCATATTCATAGCAGCATTATTCACAGTGGCCAGGACATGGAAGCAACTGAAGTGTCCTGCAGATGATTGGCTAACGAAGTGGCGGTACATATATACAATGGAATATTACTCAGCCATTTGCAACGACATGGATGGACTTTGAAATAATCATACTAAACAAAATAAGCCAGATAGAAAAAGTTGAAAATCACATGATATTACTTATATGTGAGATATAATCCTAAAAGTAACAAATGAACAGGATAAACAAACAGAGACTCATGGACATGCTTACCAGAGGATACGGAGTAGGGGAGGAAAGGGGAGGTAGAAGCGGTAAAAGAGGTCATATATTGGGGGTTTGGGAAGGGTGAAATGGGTAATGGGTAAAGAGGATCAAATATATAGTGGCTGATGGAAACTGGACTTTGGGTGGTAAACCCACAATAGAATATATAGATGTCAAATGATAATGTACACCTGAAAATTATATAATTGTTTTAACCAATGTTACCCAATAAGCTTATTTTTAATAAAAAAAAATAATTCATCCTCTGTTACTTTGACTTTTCTGTGTTTTCCATTTACATAAGTATTTGTTTCCATTCATT
The DNA here is from genome assembly GCF_000151845.1 of Pteropus vampyrus. Taxonomy (NCBI): domain Eukaryota; kingdom Metazoa; phylum Chordata; class Mammalia; order Chiroptera; family Pteropodidae; genus Pteropus; species Pteropus vampyrus. Next base: position 139,767 of record NW_011889297.1, on the reverse strand, counting down.
TATACATTCCTGCCATGTTTATAGGACATTTCAAAAGGGATCTATTATTTCAGATTATTTTGTCCCTCTTTTGCCTTGCTCAACTCAGAGGCAGTTGGACTGTCCCAATAGCTTCAGAAGCAGAAACCAGAGGATGTGAAAGTTTTAAATTGAATCACTAATAATAAAATTCCAGTTAACTAAGACTATCATTTATTATTATTATTATTATTATTATTATTATTATTATTACTTGCAAATATAGAATAAATCAGGCAAAACTTTCTTCTGCCATTTTCTATGATTGCTTCATTTGCCCAACCTAGGTGACTGCCACAGCTGAGAAAAGGAAACTCATATGAAGATATAGGTGGTCTCAGAGCTCTTTCACGTGACAGTTACTTTGTCATTTTAGAGGAAATTTACCATGTGTACAAGGAAGTTTCTAGGACAGGGCATCCTCACCCTGATCCTAGGCAGCTCAGAGCATAGTCTCAGCAAGGAAAACTTGTAGAGATGTGGCTATGCAGGCATAATTACAGATACTTCCTACCAGCTCTTTCCAGTGCCCTATTGGTGGGTAGAGCCTGGGGCCATCACATTTTTGCTGCAAAATGAGTTTTTTTTCTTCTCTAGAAGTCATGACTATCCATAGCTCACATGCTTCAGCCCCAACATAACAGAGGAACTTTACTGTTCTCAAGTTGCTTCTTAGTATGGAGGACTACTGTGCAGCATAGGATCTTCCCGAGCATATGGCATGAAAAAAAAATAATGGGTGATATTCAAAGCCTCTCTGCTAGAGTGTATGTCCAAAAGAAACAGCAGAATGAAGTAGACTTGAACCCCTTCTAGTCTGTGTTGTTCAGAATACAGAAAACACAACACACAAGAATTCTCTGCCTGATCCTAACAGTGGAGGTGGTATATGAACTGCTCATTGTTTTCAGATATAATTAAACTGAGTATCAAAAACATAGGCACCCAAAAGATGATGAGTGTAGTATAAGCTCAAAATGGAGTCTCCAAACTTATTCACGCTAAAGCTAAGACGTAATGGCATGACTGAGACTCTTCTCAGATATAACTCAAGTCCTGGAGGATTCTGATTTTCAAGCAAAATAGTGCTTTTTGAATGGCTTCACCTCTACTCCAACTAAGAGATATACATAATAGAGCACAGAAAAACTTTTGTTATTTTTCCCTTCTCAGTGTCCTAAAATCATACATTACCAGGATCTTAAAGTTCCTATAGACCACTTAGTCCAACCTTCCTCTCCTTTCTTCTATTGTTTCAATTACAACCACAACATTTCTACCAAAGTTTCATTCAACTTCAGCTTGAGTGTTTTTAGTGATAGAGAATGTTTTCCCTACTTCCTGAGGCATCCTGCTGCTTCTTGGGGCACCTCTGTTAGAAAGTTTGTCCTTAAAATAAATTTGCTTCTACCCGTACTCCTAATTCCACTGAAGATGCAACAAATCTGTGTGTTTACTTTTCCTAGTGACAGACATTCAAAAATCTGAAAACAAAAATATCCAGAATTTTAAGCCTGAATCCTTTCATCTGGTCCTTATTAGTCATGGCTTCTATGGCATGTATCATTTGAGAAAGCAAGTGTTTTACATGTGTGAGTCATTGAAGACATAAGAGGCTGGGGTGGGAGAAAGATGGCAGGGACACTTCCTCCAAAAATTCCAGACTTCATACTCACAAATCCATATAGCCATATAGGGGAAGGGAAAGAAATGGGAGATGGGGGTTGAGACTAGAGGCTCAAATGCAGCCAGAAAAACTTGCTGCCACTTCCTGTTAGGTTCACTGGTCAGGTCAATTTTAGTCATGCAGATAACAGAGCAACCTTCTTGTCTTTCCGCTAAAACTCTTTAAATATCAATGTCTTCATCAGCTTAGACTGTCATAACAAAATGCCACAGACTGTGTGGCTTAAACAACAGGAATTTATTTTTTACAGTTCTTGAGCCTGGGCAATTCCAGGATCAACATGCTGGCCAATTTGATTCCCTGGTAAGAGCTCTCTTTCTGGCTTGCAGACAGCCACCTTGTCACTGTGTCCTCACATGGTGGAGGGAGAGAAAGCTCTAATCTTTCTTCCTATTATAAGAACACTAATCTCATCATAAGAGCTTTACCCTCATGATCTCATAGAAACCACAGATTAACTCTCGAAAATCTCACCTCCAAATAGCATCACATTGGGGGTTAGGACTTCAACATAGGAATTGGGGAGGAGGGCACAAAAATTCAATCCATAACAACCAAGTCTCTCATACATGCCAGTACTTAGTTCTTTGTTAAATAAGATGATATTAGCTTCAGAGGCTATAACTGAAAGATACCTTCATGGCATGGAATTCAAGGCCTTGTCCTGACTTTCACATTTTAGATATACATGAGAACTATTGTCAGGAAGCATGACCCAGTCTGGCATGAAGCAAGGCTGTTTACCTTCCTGAGACCCTCTGACCTTTTGGGGCCTGACTATAGAATAGTTTTAAGGGCAGGAACCATAGCTATATTAAACTCATCTCCCAAAAGGCAGTCTCCAGGATCCTCATCGATATCTTGTTGTCAATTGCATTACAGAAAACATGATCATTACTCATAATATCTTAAAACATTAGTCAGTGATAGTTGAGTGTTCACAAAGTAACCAAGAATGGATTCCTGACCTGAAGCAATTTTATAATCCAAAAAGTCAGGACAAGCTAATGAGTGAGACAAGATGGACAGCCATGAAAAAGACTCAGGGACATTTGTGAGAGTAAAAATACATTGTGTGATAGTTTGCTCCAAATTTATGAAGTATAGTTAATGAATATTAACTGCCTTCCTATACTTCATAAAGTATTCTCAAGCATCTTACAAACTTCCTGATAAATAAATTAAAGAGAAACATGGAACTAAACCTCAATGCTTTATGTATATAATGTCAGCTAGAATTAGCCCAGAAAAGGGAGAAGTCAGTTTGGGCACGGGCAGCCAAAAGGGCTTTGAAGAGATGGAAACACTGATGGATGAATAAATATAATTAACAAAAACAAAGAGGTCGGAAATGGTATTTCAAGGCAAAAAGGTGGCATGAACAAAAGATATGCATATTGGAATTGATCAATCAACATTCATTTGTTCTATCAATATTTATTGAGCATCTATGACATGATAAGCACTGTGCTAGATGTTAGGGCTATGGCACCAATGAAAAACTTGTGTGGTCCTTGTCTTCATAGAGTTTACATTGAAATGATAGAAAGAAACAGTAAACAAATGAACAAATAAATGAATAGTTTTATAATTGCAATAAGTGCATGAGAAAGAGAATAGTAAGGTAGAGTGGGGAATAGTAAGGTACAGTGTACTACTGTACAGTGGGTGGTCAGAGAAGAGCTATCTGAAGAGGTAACATTTAACTTGGTCCTAAAAGATTACCAGAAGACAATATAATATATTTGTGGAGCCTGTGGAACAATTGGGCATATAATAACAAGATTTATGGAGAAGCTGGATGACATAGTTGATGAGGAAGAGTCACGTCTTACAGGGGCCTATTTTGAACAAGTGAGAGAGGAATATACACTTTATCTGGAGGCAGTGGAGAGTCATTGAGAGCTTTGGAGAGGAGTTTTGATCAAAGTTATGATTCAGGAGAATGAATGATGTGGCCAGTGAAGATTGGTTTGGAAAATAGTAACATTAGAGAAGAGCAACCCAGTTTGGAAAACATAATTGTTCAGACATGAGGTAATGACTACCCAGACTGGGATAGCTGCATAGTGGAATCTGAGAGGAAGAGAGAATGAAAGCTGTGGCAAAGGAACAAGTGATAGGACTTGCAACTGATGGGAAGTGAGAAATGGAAGTTGAGGGAGAGAGAAGAATCAAAGATAATAGTGAGGTTTTACGTGGGATATAAAACTGAAAGCACCAAACGAACAAGACAAACAAACAAAAACTCATAGACACTGACAGCAGTTTAGTGGTTACTAAAGGGAAAGAGAGGAGGAGGGGAGGTAGATAATGGTAAAAGGGGGTCAAATATATGGTGATGGAAGAAAATTTAACTTTGGGTGGTAAACAGGCAATGTGATATACATATGACGTATTATTGAATTGTACACTTGAAAACTATATTTTATTAACCAATGACACCCAGATAAATTTAATAAAAAAGAAAAGATTCTTACTTCAATGAACTTGTTCTACAGTAGAAATCACATACATATACAGTCCACCATAAGTTTTGAGTAAAAATTAGAAAGTTCCCCATTTTTTGACACAAATCACTAGAATTTGTCACTCATTTATACAATATGAAAAGAATGTGAACATATGTAACTTCTCATAAAGTTTTATTTTTTCTACCAGGTAATCAATAAATATAAATATAAATGAGTGATAAAAAAGATATAGTGAGGTTTTAATCCTTAGTTATAAGAAAAAGATGTCTTCCACTAGATAAAAACTCAATTCAAAGAAAGAGTTGGTCTGAAGGGAAAATAATCAAAAAGTTTTCTTTTTTTTTTTTTTGAGTTATTGAATTGTTGAGATGCTAGTGGGATCCCCAAATAGAAATGCTAGTAGACAAATGAAAATATGACTTAAGAGTAGTCACAGAGCACAAAAATAGCTCCAAATTGACCATGTGCTTATGGGAACAAAAATATTTAAGGAGATAGCAATTGTTCCACATTCATCAATCACCTATACATACTTGAATGGGTCTTCTGCATTAACAACTTGATGCTGGTATTCAGGGCTTCAGAGGTTCACTACTGAGTTGATTAGGTAACAGGGATACAGATTTTGAGAGCAGTCAGTCTAGCTGTTCAGCCAGCCATATTCTTTAAAAATTTTTTAATTAAAATTTTTGGGGTGATATTGGTTAATAAAATTATATAGGTTTCAAGCGTACATTCAATAATAAATAATTTGTATATTGCACTGTGTGTTCACCACCCAAAGTCAAATCTTCCATAACCATATATTTGACCTCATTTACACCTATCAACCTCCTTCCTCCCTGTTTTCCTCTGATGACCACTAAACTGTATGATTTAACACATATGCAGTATATAAATCTGAATGCAACAAATAAACATGACAAAGAAAAACTCATAGACACAAATAATAGCCATATTCTTCAATCAAGAACATCAGTACAAGATTGATCAAAAATTAGAATTTATCAAAATAAATATTGATATAGGGAACATTAAGCAAATCTTGGGGTGCTACAAGTAGCTACAAGAATGATGATACAATGGTATGACAAGTAGAATGTTTTAATCATTTAATTCTAATCTCAAAGCTTCGACTGTGAGATAATCTTCTATCATTCCTGGTACCCAACATACACTCCATATACAAATGCAATAGCTTAAAACCCCTAGTCCTGGGGTGGCTCCATAGTGTAGTGGTTAACATGTCTGCTTTGCATGCAGAAGCTCCTGGGTTCGTGCCCCAGGTGGAGCCACTGACCATACCCTGGGTATGCCAGATCCCGGGTGCTTCAGGCCCTGGGTGCATGCTAGGAGCATATGGGAAGGGATGCCCTGCCTTCAGAGATCTAGATCTTAAGGGGTAACGGCAACATCCATGGGTCAGGGGTGGAAGTGGGGAAGCAGGGAATTAAAGAGGAAAAAAACAAAACAAAACCTTAGGCCTGAATCAGCACCACCAGTTGTTCTTATCCATCAACTTCCCTAGATCATTTGTATCCATTTCTGTTTAAAATAAAGCATATGTAAAGTTGTGTGTGTGTGTGTGTCTGTGTGTGTGTCTCTGTGTGTGTGTATAATGTTCAGATGTGAAAATTGATGTATCTCCTTGTGATGAGAACATTGGTATGGCAGTGAATTATTTCTTTATAATTTATGTCAATCCTATCTGCAAAAAGGATTAAAAGTGTTTCTGCATTCTACCTTCCAAGTCAAAATCTGGGTATCTAGAGTTTCATTTCTACAAAGCTCTCTCTTTTCTTTCCAGATCACATTTGTGGTAAACTAGTCAATATTACTATCTGGATTAGAGTTGTTTGACTATCTTTTTTTTTTTTTCTCAAGGAATTCACATTTAAGTGTATTTCACTGTAGACATCATGTTTTAATCTAAAAAGAAGTATCTCTAGTGTAGATGCCAAAATAAGAACTTAACCTTCCAGTAAAGATGATGGAGTAGGTAAACACTGTACTTGCCTCCTCTCACAACCACATCGAAATTACAACTAAAGTACAGAATAGTCATCACTGGGAGTGGCCTAAAGTCTAGTTGAACAGAAGTTCTACAACTCAGGACACACAGAAGAGGCTACCTTGAGACTGATGGGAGGGGCGGAAATGTGAAAAGGCTGGTCTCACCCCTGTATGTGGTGGTTGAGAATTGGAAGAACTATCTCAGCTGTGGAGATTCCCCCCTCTGGAAAAGCAAGGGTTCCCAACCCCTCACCAGGCTCCTCATCTCAGGATTCCAGTGCCAGAAAGAGAAGTCCCCACAACTTCTGGCTGTGAAAACCAGTGGAGATTGTGGCTGAGTGAGACGGAAGGCTGAAGGAGTAGCAGATTCTCCTTTTAAGGGGTCCATATGTGGACTTATTTGGTGAAAGACTTACTCACTCAGAGCTCTGGATCTGGGGCAGCAGCTCAAAAGACCCCAAGATCACACAGGGAGGAACTATGTTATCTAGCTTCAGGTAAGGGCTGTGGGGAGATGACTCTCTTCCAGATATAGGTGTTGGCAGAAGGCAGTGCTCCTTTGTTGAGACCTCCCCTGCCCACCATGCAGACCCTAACGGGTGCCATATCTGAGTCTCCATCAACTTAGGTGGCCCCACCCAGGTGATACCCTGAGACCCCACCCTTCTAATGTGCAGGCCCACCCAAGCCTCTTACAGTGGATTTTATATACAAATGGCCTTTCTTGGCTCATAATGTGACCTTTCCTAAAATCTCTCAAAGGTTCACAAACCTAAACAGCAGCATCTGGCCTCAGCGTGCCCCATGCCTCTTGCCGATCAGCCCTAAGCCCAGCACTAGCGGCAGCTGGCCTTGCTCATGTCATGGTTTGGCCTCTCAAGGCACATCCAAGCCTAGCATGGGTAGCTGCCATCTGAAGATTGCTTGGTGGCTCATGCCAGGTAACCTTGGACAGGGTACAAGCTGCAGCCGAACTTGGTCTGCAGCAGGCACTCTCCCAGGAGGCCCCAGCCTGCATGCTCAGTGGCTGGCTTCAGTCTGAGCTAGAGCACCACCCAGGGTCACATCTGAGGATGACACACCCAAAGGGAAGACAGGGCAGGCACTGGAGTCCTGCAAAAGCAAATCTTGCTCTATAGGGTCAGACCCTGCATAACAGCTCCTCCACTGGTGATGTCCAGTCATCACGACCAATCAGCCTGAGAGTCAATCACTCCCATTGATGAGCAAATAGCAACCAAGACTCAACTACAACAGTAGGGCACACAAAACCCATACAAGAGACTTATCTGGATCACTTGACTCAGGTGACCAAGGAAGACCCACAGCACACTTTCTATATAATGCCACTCTACTAAGACTGGGAGACATAATAGCCTTACCTATTACCTAGAAAGAAATACAAACAGGCAGCCAAAATGGGAAAACAAAGAAACATGTCCCAAATGAAAGAATAAAACAAAGCTCCAGAAAAAGAAGTAAACAAAATGGAGACAAGCAATCAACCAGAAGCAGAGTTCAGAACACAAAAAATGGCATAGATGAAAGAGGCTTTGTTCATCCTTTTCGCAACCAAATCAAAGTTGTGACAGAAACAGAGCAAACAGCAAGGAAAGTCACCTGGGATCCAGATGAACAGAAGCACTACAACTAGGAAGAGAAATAATTAATTGACCTGCAATGGTAGAAGATAGGAGGGGGCAAAGACACAAGGTTGCTTGGTTCCAAGTGGCTGAGTGGGACAGAGGCTGTGGAGGTCGGTAGCAGAGGGCAGCTACGGATGCCTCTTAAATGGGTTGTGTCAGCGAGTGGAATTTTGTGGTGATGGACCTGCTTCTTCTGAGCACCATCACAGGGTTGGCTTCTGGGGGCCCCAGGGACTTACAGGGGGACACTGAGTTGTTGGATGAGGGATGGAGCTAAGGACATATCTTGGACAGAAGTGCCTGCAGTATCCACTGTTCCTCTGTTGAGCCCTTAACCCTCTCAGTGTGCCGACACAATGCCACCATAGCTGAGACGTCATCAAACTGGATAACAGAAGTTGCTCTGCCCAGAGGATTTCTTGAAACTCTGCCTCCCCCAACTCATGGTCCCACCGAAGCCACATTCAGATGTGTCCTCAGCACCTCAGGTGTTCCTTGCTGAGCAGTGCCAAACTCACACTGGTGGCAGCTGACCACGTTTTTTGTCATGGTCTCTCGAGGCAACTATAAGCACAGCATCTGTGGATTGCTTGCTGAATCTTAACAGGTGGCATTAGAGGGGCATAGAGTGTTGCTAAACTTGGCCTGCAACTGATCCCCTCTTAGGGCTAGACACCTAATACGCAAAGTTGCACTAATAAGACCGGGGAACTTAGTTGCTTTGCTCAGTACATAGAAACAGACACAGAAAGGCAACCAAAATGGGAAGACAAAGAAGCAGAAACCATATGAGAGAACAGAACAGAGATCCAGGAATAACGAAGTCAAGCAACCTAACAGATGCAGAGTTTAAAACCCTGGTTAAAAAAGATGCTCAATAAACTTAGGGGAAGTGTAGATGAATTCAGTGAGAACTTTAACAAAGAGATAAAAAAAAACATGAATATGGAAATGGAAATTATAAAAGAGAACTAGTCAGAAATGAAGAACACATTATCTGAGATGAAGAGTACATTAGATGGAATAAACAGAGTGGATAAAGAAGAGGAACAAACCACCAATATAGAAGATGGAGAAGCCAAGGACACTCAATTAAAATGGCAGGAAAAAAAAGCCAAGACTATAATACTAATTTAAGGAGCCTATAGGACTCTATTAAAGGTAAAAATATCCATGTCATAGGGGTACCTGAAGGAAAACAAGACGTTAAAGAGCTATTTGAAGAAATAATGATGGAAAACTTTCCTCACCTGGAGAAGGAATAGACATACAACCCCAGGGTAGCTCAGAAAGTCCCAAAAAGATGAATCCAAAGAGGCCCACAATAAGACACATAATAATTTAAATGCCAAAGGTTAAATACAAAGAGAGAATCTTAAAAGCAACAACAGAAAAGCAATGAGTTACCTATAAGAGAATTCCCATAAGACTGAAAGCTGACTTCTTTACAGAAACTTTGCAGACTAGAACGGATTGGCAGGAAATATTCAAAGTGATGAAAAGCAAGGACCTACAACCAAGATTACTTTACCCAATGAAGCTATCATTTAGAATAGAAGGACAGATAAAGAGCTTCCTAGATTTAAAAAAAAAAAAAAAGCTATGTAATATTACTGAGCCATGAAAAAAAAAATGAAATCTTGTCTTCTGCAACATCATGGATGGACCTAGTAGGTATTGTGCTGAGTGGAGTACATCAGACAGAGAAACGCAAATGTCATATGTAGAATCTAGAGAATGGTATAAAGAAGCAAACAACAGAAAGAAACTCAGAGATACAGAGAACATTTTGATGGTTGGCAGATTAGGGGGTGAGGTATAAGTGAAGGGGGAGGGTATTAAAAAGTACAAAATGGTAGCTACAAAATAGTCATGGGGATGTAGAGTACAGCATAGGAAACAGTCAGTAGTGTTGTATTAAATATGTATGGTGTCAGATGGATAATGGATTTATTGGTGTGATCGCTTCATAAATTATATAAATGTCTGGTCACTGTGTTGTGCACCTGAAACTAATATAATATTATATGTCAACAATAATTGAAAAAAATAAAAATATAAAAATTTAGAAAAAATAAAAACCTACCTGTGGAGAGTCAGAATGAAATGGTAAAAATGCAAACTCAAATTTGTAGACATGGGGTCTGTCTTGTTTCTGGCATTTGTTGGGCATATATATTTTTTTGTTTCATATGTGAAATGAGGTTGATGATATTATTTGTCTCAGGTTTGTTTTGAAAATTAACATGAGAGAATTGCTAAGATTTGTAAGTTGAACAATACTAGTCATATATCATGGCAGAGTTTCAGACTCTCTGATACTCTGGTGATAATACTGGAGTGGGGAACTACTTGTCTTGATTGCATTATATCAGTCAAGAAAATTCATTATCTACCTTCTTCATAATAGAAGACTTATATGCAAATAAGTCTTCTTGGGAACTAATCAGAGCTGTACTCAATATGTGCCTAAATGTGGTCTCCGCCTTTGTTGACATTTAGAATAAAACTCAGGAAATGACACTGATACTTTAAGGTATTTGGGTGTCTAATACTGGGCACTTGTCCTCAAGGGAGTCTGTTTTGTCTCTGTAACTTGGCTCTCAGGAAAAAGAACAAAGCATGTTGTTATATAGCAGTTTCTCTTGTCTAGTCATTTTCACAATGATATTTCTTCACCTTCACAGATGTGGCTGGCTTCATGGAGGCAGAATCCCTCATCTCAGTGATGGAGGGTTATGATGCTCGGCTCAAATGCAAGGCAGCTAAATATATCTACAATCAACTTGCTTGGTTCAACCCCCTTGGAGAGAAGTTTCCTGTTACAGACACAGAAAGCTTTAAAAATAACTACTCCATCTCATTGACACTGGTGATTAAGAATGTGACACAGAAGGATAAAGGGCAGTACAAGTGCAAAGCTTGGACTCAGAGGAATATCACCAAAATGATACAACACAATACTCAGCTCTTAATTAGAGGTAGAATTGAAGGGTCTTTCCCATAACTTCTTAGCATTTGAGCCAACTGCTCGGTGGGCTGTGGAACCAGAATAGGGCTCTTGCTTCTGTATTACTTACAGGCTGGGACAGTCCTTTGTTTCCTGAAGCTCTTAGAGATGTTCCAAGGAAAGGATCTCTAATGAATTGTAATCTCTGTGTCAGATAGATGATAGAAAAATTTGGGAATGGAACTTTTTCGTCTTTCTAATTCCCAAACTATTTAGTAGCCATTTTTATTGCTTGAGATAGCTAAAGATGATCTTTCTAAGTGTGCAGATAAAGGAATAACTTGAAGGATACAAAATGCAAACTTTCATACACTTTACCTGCACAGTAGGTTTTTATATGTATCTATCCTCTCTTCTCTTAAATATGGAACACTTAACCATCCAAATGTCTGAGTAAACATTGAGTAATGAGACAAAGATTAAATACCATATTTGTGATACCCTGCCTCAAAATTTGTCATCTCTTACCCTGGTCTCTATAGAAAGAGTTGCTCCATTCATTATTGAGAATCTCACCAATATTGAGGTCAACAGCAGCGGCAAGATTTTGCTAGATTGCAAAGTGAGTGGAACACCATGGCCTGAGATTCACTGGTTTAAAAATGGAATTCCTGTTCTCCCTGCTTCAGGTGAGTCTGAAGATCTTGTGTCGTTTTTCCAAATCTGAGGACTAATCAGGAGGGCCTGAATTGTTGTAGCTCCTTAGAGATTACTTGACTTCAAAACTGTTCCAAGACAGACTTAATGAGATAGGGGCTTCACATGTTCTAAAACTAGGTTTCAGGGAGAACACCTCAGATAATAATTGGTGGCATTTTCTATGCAGGAATCTTCTTTGAGAACAACACCCTTATTATTGAGAGAGCCAAAAAAGAAGATGAGGGCTTATATCTGTGTAAAGCAACCAATGAGTTGGGAGAAGTCAGCACAACAGCTCTTATCACTGTGGGAGGTAAGTTGGAAATTCCTGGCTACATTGGTAATCAGTAATGGAACTCAAAAATGCATTTGGTGATGGGACCACAGTGTAGAAGGACTATGAAAAAAGCAAGCATGGGTATATAGTAAATACAGTCTTTAGTATATCCACTTTTAATGGGAAAGTATGTGGAACAGTATGGTTTGGAAAACCTGAGTTCACAGCCCCATATTTGTGAATTCAATGGGATCTTAAACAAGTCATTTAGCCTTTCTGGGTCTCAGATTTCTCATTTCTGAAGTGATAATAACACCAGTTGTATTCTATCTTTCAGAGATACTACAAATGAAGGCCAGGAAATGGGAATGCTTTACAAAAGATAGAGTAGCAAATGAGAGTACTTCCCCTTGGTTTGTTGGAAAATATTGGGTGGCATTTGGAAATATAAACATAGAATGTTACACTTTTGATTACCTTTCATTGTAAATATGAAGCCCAAAGAGAGTAAGACACTTGCTGATAGTTATGGCAAGATCTTTTGACTCAAATGTCCTATGCTGTTATGAAGAATATTTAACTATTAAGGGCAAAGCTTTATATGTTTTTAAAAAATGTTACTGGTTGTAATAACCATCTCGGCAACTCTACAGTCATTCGAAAATTCAGCTATACTCTTCTAGGGAATATAAAGCAAATATAAGGGCATATAAATTGTTTTAACAATCTGGCCTCCCAGAGGTCTGAGAAAATTTAGAATCTGCACTATAAAAAAACAAACAAACAAAAAAAACAGGAAACTAATAACAATAATATAGCTAAAATAAGTTATCTGCCATGTATGGTGCTACTTTCACTTCTCATTATTTATTTAATTCTCTTCATAACTCTATGTGGTAGGTATTGTATTATTCTCATTTTTAAATGGGGAAACTGAGGCACAGAGAGGTTATTAACTTGCCCAAGGTCATACAGCTGGTAAGCGGTGGAGCCAGGATTTGAACTCAGGTAATTTTCTGCCCCAGATCATTATGTGTGTGTGTGTGTGTGTGTGTGTGTGTGTGTGTGTGTGTACCCATATCCAATATATTTTCAACTCATTCCATTGAGTCATCTAGAACATTTATCAATGATATTTTTTCCTAAGTCTCAGTAGGCAATGCCCACACACCATAAACATTTCACATACAATCTGGCACTTGGTGACAGTTTTTTAGCCATGAAATGTGCTTTGTAAGAGGCAGTTATTTTCTCTTTCTTCCTCTCAGTCACCACAGTGAACTAACTCATTTTTCTTTTAATAAATTTTGTCTTCAATGTTTTTACAGTTTCTGAAGAGAAATCAAACATTGAAGTCATCATTCTTGTTTGCACTGGACTTGCAGCTACCCTTTTCTGGCTTCTTCTAACCTTGATCATTCGCAAACTCCAAAAGGTAAGAGAAAATAGGCACTTTGGGATCTTGAAGCTTGTTAATATGCATTTTATTTTTTTTGTCTCAGATTAGTCTCTTGGAAGATGGTAGTATTTATCCAGCCAAGCAGTGTGTGTGTGTGTGTGTGAGAGAGAGAAAGAGAGAGAGAGAGAAAGAGAGAGAGAGAGAAAGAGAGAGAGAGAGATACAAAGACAGATACACAGGTACACAGAGACGCAGAGACACAGAGACAGAGAGAGACAGAGATATGGAGAGACAGAAACAGAGAGTTATGTGTGTTGGGGATTAAAATGTGATAGAGTCTTTACATCAAGCCTCCTAAAACATTGAGAACTGGTAATACATCTTCCCACTGAGATTCCATCTTCAGTTTTAATGTTGTAAAGAATGATTTTTATTGGTTTGTAATGTATCGACTGGACTGATGTTTAATATTTCTACATATACTACATAATTATTTAAGTGTTATATCTACTAATGTGGTATATTTTCATAGAATATGGATTAACATAGAGTTGCCACAGCTAAAGCACTATTAAGTGATAAATAGTCTTTTATTTATTTTTGATTCCAAGGCTACTTGTTTTTTGTTTTTTGTTTTTTGTTTTTTTAATATTTTACATGTGTTAAGAACTCCATTTTATAAAAGTTAAACTATTAGGAGAAAAATTAAAGTATCAACTTTAGCACATTTCCCTTTTGCTGAGTATTGACATAGGTACTTGGTAGGAAGACAAGGTTAGACCTGACATTCCTATTGAAATGTGTCAACAAGTCTTTTAGGCCAAGCTAATGGACAGCTGTGGTAGATATTCCAGGGGTTTCATTGAGCTCCAAGTTTTCCTTCTAGTTAAGCCAATAGGGTCATATCTCAGCCCCAAGCCAAGACAACTGTCACTGGTCCTGTTTTTTCTTTAGACTCCAGGAACTCAGATTTTATTTCTCAAATGATGTCACCTACCTTATCCTATTTAATAAAATCTATTCGAGGCTGGTTACAGAGTTGGCCAATCTTATTGGTTTCCCTTTTCTTGCTATCACTGAACCCCAAAACCAGATCTTTTGATTTAAAGGGTTTCAATGTTATCACAAAAAAGAAATAGAACAGATAAAAATTAATGCAAGGACAGGAAAGGAAGTTAACAAAATTTCCTAGATCTTAGCTCTCCTGGATATTACATATAGTCTAGAATCACTTATTACACATGTCTTTCTATTTTCTTTATAAATAAAGGTAAAACTTAAATCTCCCCTCCTTAGAATGTCTCTCTGTTTCTCCTTTGCTAACATTCTGACATAAGGATGCATCTAATATGGAGATAGAGGTTGGGAATAAAAAGTATGTATTAGAAACAAATTGGTCATTTTTATCTCAGGGAGACTCTAGATGGATGATATTCAACCTGCTCACAGGAAAGGTGAATCAAGGACATCATTTTCCATTTGGTATACACACTGAACTTTTATGTGGAGTCGTCTACACTTCCTTGACTCCCTTAATTGTAGGTTCAGAAGATGTTCGATGTGCCTCAGGCCCTAGTCAATGCTGAGGCCAGAGTCATAATCCCCAGCTTGTACATATTTCTTCTCTGTTCCTAACTCAGTGTGTGACTTTTGGTAAGTTCTTTTACCTCTCTAATCCTCTCTATTTTCCTCCATAAAGTGAGGGGATTGGACTAGAGCACTGTTTTCAAGCATTTTTTGTTACAGAGACCATCAGTGAAAAATACATATTCTGCCATGACCCAGTATTAACAGAATCAAGAGTTTTATTAACAACATGTAATTCAGAACCTGCAGCACACGCTCAGTGTTGGCGGCGGTGGCGGGTCGGGAAGTAGAAGGTGACCTGGCTCAGCACGCGGCCACCATGATGTGAAGCGTCTTTTGATGGATAAAGGTTTAAAATTTTGAGTGACCTCAGAAAAATGGCAGAATGAGAGATGTCACCAGACCTCTCAAGTTGAAACGACAATAAACTGAACATCTAAAACTGTACAAAACAAAAACAAACAAACAAAAAACCCAAACTGCTCACAAGTGCGTTGGAATGTGGAATCTGTGCATTAAAAAGCTACCACAGGTCAAAAACCTGGATGTCAGGTGGTGGACTGAGAGAAACAAAGAAACTGCCTCTCGCAGCTGGAACTCCCTGTAGGATGAAGGAGAAGAGAGAAGGTGCAGAGAGTTCCCTGAACAGACCTGCCTGGAAGTGCCGTGAGCTCCACGTGGCCAAGGGCAGTGCACAGTCATCGGGGCAGAAGGCAGAGAAACAGGAATAGCAGAAAAGTGAGGATGGCAGAAAAACAACAGTTGATTTTTACCAACCAGGATTGCAAAACAAAGGCTGAGACGCAGCCCCCATTCCCCAAAACAGAGGGCCCCTCCTCCATATCCTCCAGACCAAACACTGCAGAGCTCCAGGGGAATATGAGCAAATGCTACCGAAACTGTCCCTAACACTGACAGAGACTGAAATGGAGGGTAGCAAGTGCAATGAAATGTCTATAAGGAAAAAAAAAGGCATTATTAAGGCTTTATATAAAGCAGGGATCCAAGAGGATTAGACTCCAACTACTAAAACCAAAAGAAAAACCTTCTTTGCAACAGGCTAAAGAGAGACCTTTATATAATAAACATTTCTGGGGGAAAAAAGCAGAATACATTTCGATCAATGCTCAGGAGGAGAAATAGTCCATTAAACACCATGAACAACCAAGGTAACAAGGCATCTCAGAAAGAAAGAGAAAAATCTACAGAAAATATACTTACAGAAATAGAAATATGCGACTTAAATGACAGAGAATTCAGGATGGTACTTCTGAAAATACTCAATGAGATCTGAAATGAATCATATCAACAATTTCAGGAATTGAAAATACAACAAGATGAGCACAATGAGTTATTTAGCAAGGAAATTGAAACCCTAAAAAAGAACTGAATAGAACTTCTGGAGATAAAGAACACAATGCAAGAGCTGAAAATGAAATAGCAGGCTTGGGAAATAAAGTTGATCAAATGGAGGAAAGGATCAGTAATACCAAGACGGAAATTGAGAAATAAATCAGAAGGAAGAAGAGAGAAACCAAAGAATGAAAAATAATGAGGGAGAAATACAAGACTAGCTGATGCCATCAGGAGAGGAAACATAAGAATAATGGGCATTCTCGAAGGGAAAGAAAAGAGCAGGGATTAGAAAGCATTTTCAGATAAATAGTTGATGAGAATTTCCAAAATCTAAGGAATGAGCTGGAGCTTGGAATTCAAGAAGTCAACATAACACCCAATTATCTCAACCCCAAAAGGCCTTCTCCAAGACACATTGTATTAAAATGATCAAAAATCAATGACAAGGGCAGAATTCTCAAGGCAGACAGGGAAAAGAAGACGGTAACCTATAAAGGAAAACACATTCGATTATCGTCAGACTTCTCGGCACAAACCTTACAAGCCAGAAAGGAGTGGAATCAAATATTCAAACTATTAAATAAAAGGAACTATCAGCCTAGAATAATGTATCTAGCAAAGTTTTCCTTTAGATATGAAGGAGAAATAAAGACCTTTCCAGACATACAAAAATTGAGGAAATTCTTCACTATGAGGCATGCATTACAGCAAATACTGAAAGGGGTCAGCTCATCTAAAACAAAATGACAAAAAAATACATAATTAGGAGTAAGGTGACTAGCAGGCAGATAGAAATGAGGAGTGCATCCTTTAAAAAGAATAGGGCAATTATAAGCTTAAACAATAAAAAGAGATTTGCTTTAGCAAGATAGTAATGAATGTTCAGCATACATAGGGACAAATGGAGACAACAATGGCTGACAAAGGGAGGATTCAAAGATCCAAATTCACAAAAGAGAATGCAGATAAGGCACGCGCAGAAGAAAATGGACGAAAAGAAACTATCCTTTATATATTCATAATGGTAACCGCAGGCCAAAGATTCAAAACTGAAGTATATAACATAAAACAAGAATGAAGGAGAGAAAAGCCACTAAAACAAAACCAAGAAAAAAAAAATAGAAACACAAGGACAAGGAAGCAATGGAAACACCAAGCAACAAGAAAGCAAAAGATAAAATGCTATAAGACCTCATATTTCAATAATCATCATAATGTAAATAGACTAAACTCATCAATAAAAAGGCACAGAGTTTCAGAATGAATCAAAAACAAAACCCAACCTAATGCTACCTCAAGGAGACACATCTCAGCTCCAAAGACAAATATAGACTCAAAGTGAAAGGGTGGAAAATGATATTTCAAGCAAATGGCATTTGGAGAAAAGCGGGAGTAGCAATACTAATATGAGATGAAATAGACTTAAAAATAAAAAAGGTAAAGAAAGACACTGAGGGACACTTCATAATGATAAGGGGAATCATGCACAAGTAGACATAACACATTAATGTCTATGCTCCCAATCATGGAGCCCTGAAATATGTAAAGAAATTACTAGTAGAACTAAATGGAGAAACAGACCAAAACACTATCATACTAGGAGATGTAAATATCCCACTGTCAGATATGGACAGATCATCAAAAGAGAAAATTAATAAGGAAATGACATCCTTAATGATACCTTAGATCAACTGGATATAATTGACATTTACAGAGCCTTCCATCCCAAAACAGTTGCTTATATATTCTTCTCTAGTGCACATAGAACATTCTCAAGAATCAACCACACACTGCTAGAAACAATAAGCAAATACAGTAAAGTTTCTGGTTACAAAATCAAAGTTCAAAAATCTATAGCATTCCTATACTCTAACAACGAAGTGTCAGAAAAAGAAGTGGAAAAAATAATTCTTTCTGCAATTGCAACAAAAAGAATAAATTACCTAGGATAAATTTAATGAAACATCTGAAAGACCTATATAATAAAAATTACAAGACTCTATTAAAAGAAATCAAAGCAGATACAAAGAAATGGAAAGATATCCCATGTTCTTAGATTGGAAGAATCAACATAGTTAAAATGACCATTTACCTAAAGCATTATACAGATTTAATGCAATCACCATCAAAATCCCATTTGCATTTTTTAAAGAAATAGAACAAAAAATGGTCAGATTTGTATGGAAGCACAAAAGACACTGAATTGCTAAAGCCATCATGAGAAAAAAAGAACAAGACTGGAGGGATCATTCTGCCTGACTTCAAATTATATTACAAAGAGACAGTAATCAAAACGGCACACTATTGGCAGCAAAACAGACACACGAATCAGTGAGAAAGAATCAAGAATCCAGAAGTAAACCCATATTTATATGGGAAAATAATTTTCGACAAAAAAGCCAAAATCATACAGTGGAGAAAGGAAAGCCTCTTCAATAAATGGTGCTGGGAATACTGGAAAGCCACCTGGAAAAGAAGGAAACTACAATGTTGTCTATCACAACATACCAAAATTAACTCAGCATGGATTAAGGATCTGAAAATAAGACCTGAAACAATAAAACGCATTGAAGAAAACATAGCAACTAAACTCAAGTACCTTGGACTTAAAGAGGATTTTATGAATTTGACCTCAAAAGGAAGGGATGTAAAAGCTAAAATAAATGAATGGGACTACATCAAACTAAAAAGCTTCTCTTCAGCAAAAGAAACTGTCAACAAGGTAAAGAGACAATCATCAGAATGGGAAAATATATTTGCAAGCAACACGTCCAATAAGGACTTAATATCCAAAATATACAAAGAATTCATACGATTCAATAACAACAACAACAAAAATGATCCAATCAAAAAATGGACAGAGGAGCATGAACAGACAGTTCTCCCTAGAGGACATACAAATAACCAACAAACACATGAAAAAATGCTCAATATTGCTAGCTATTAGAGAAATGCAAATCAAAACCATAATGAGATACCATTTCACATCTGTTAGAATGTCTATAATCAACAAGACAAGTAATAAGAAATGTAGGAGAGGATGTGGAGAAAAAGGAACCCTCATACACTGCTGGTCGGACTGAAAATTGGTACTACCACTATGGAAAACAATATGGAGGTTCCTCAAAAAACAAAGAATTGATCTACCATATGATCCAGCAATCCTTCTACTGAGTATGTACCCCAAAGACTTAAAAAGTCTTATCCATAAAGATGTTTGCACACCAATGTTCATAGCAGCATTTTTCACAGAGCCCAGGACATGGAAGCAACCAAACTATTCTACGATAGATGATTGGCTAAAGAAGCTGTGGTACATATAAACAATGGAACATTACTCAACCATAAGAAGAGATGAAATACAATTATTTGTGACAACATGGATGGAACTTGAGATAATCATGCTAAGCGAAATAAGCCAGACAGAAAAAGTTGAAAATCACACGATATCACTTATATATGGGATATAAACCTAAAAGGAACAGAGCAACAAGATGAGCAAACGGAGACTCATGAACATGGACTATAGATTTGTGGTTACCAGAGGTTAGGGGATGGGGGAGGAGGAGGGAGGTAGATGGGGAAAAGAGGGTCAAATATAGGGTGGTAGAGAGAGAGTGAAGTGAGTAAATGGGATCAAATATATGGTAGCTGAGGAAACGAGACTTTGGGTGGTAAACACACAATGAAATATACAGATGTTAAATTATGAAGTACAGCTAAAAATTATATAACTGTATTAACCAATGTTACCCCAATAAACTTAATTTAAAAAAATTAATTAAAAATAAAATAAAATAATCCTCAAAAAAAAATCAACGTATATAAGAGGGTTGACATCATACCCACCATATTCTCTGATCATAATGCTTTGAAACTAGAGTTCGACTGTAAAAATAAAGCAAGAAGAATCACAAATACATAGAGAATAAACAACATGTTACTGAAGAATGAGTGGGTCAGAAAAGAAATAAGAAGAGAGTTCAAGAGATACATAGAAATGAATGATAATGATAGTACAACATATCAAAACTTTTGGGACATGGCAAAAGGGGTCATAAGTAGAAAGTTCATATCATTACAGGCCTACCTCCAAATACAAGAACCCGCCCAAATAAACAACTTAACACTTCATCTTAAAAAAATTGAAAAGGAAGAACAAATGAATCCTAAAGTCAGCAGAAGGAAATAAATCATCAAAATTAGAGCAGAAATAAATGAAATTGAAAACAAAAAAGCAATAGAAAAATTAAATGAAACAATGTGCTGGCTCTTTAAGAAGGTTAATAAAATTAACAAACACTCAACTAGGCTCACTAAAGAAAAAAGAGAAAGGACACAAATAAACAAAATCAAGGATGAAAGAGAAGAAATTATGACAGACACCACAGAAATACAAAGGATCATACAAGAATACTATGAAAAAGTACATAACACCAAATTTAATAACCTAGAAAATACGGACAAATACTTATAAAGATACAACCTTCCTAGACTGAATGAAGAACTGGAAAATCTAAATAGACCAATCAGCAGTATGGAAAGTGAAACAATCATCAAAATCCTACCAAAGAGTAAAAGTCTAGGACCAGATGTCTTCACCAGTGAATTCTATCAAACATTCAAAGAAGATTTAATACCTATTCTCCTCAAACTCTTCTAAAAAATCGAAGAGGAGGCAATACTTCCTAAATCATTTTATGAGGCCAATATTAACCTGATACCAAAACTTGGTAAAAATAACACACACACACACACACACACACACACACACACACACACACACGCAAAAGAGAATTACAGACCAATATCTCTCATGAACACAGATGCAAAAATCCTAAATAAGATACTAGTGAACCAAATACAGTAACGTATTAAAAAGATTATTAACTATAATCTAGTGGGCTGCATCCCAGGAGGACAGGGATGGTTCAAGATATGCAAATCAATCAATGTGATATACTGCATAAACAAATTAAAATATAAGAATCATATAATCATATCAATAGATGCAGAAAAAGCCTTCGACAAGATACAGCATCCATTAATGATCAAAACACTTAACAAGATTGGTATAGAAGGAAAGGACCTTAACAAAATAAAAGTCATACATGACAAACCCTCAACCAGCATTATACTTAATGGTGAAAAACTAAAGCCTTCTCTCTAAGATCAGTAACAAGACAAGGCTGTCCCCTATCGCCACTGTTATTCAATACAACATTGGAGGTCCTAGCAAGTGCAATCAGGCAAGAGAAAGATATAAATGGCATCCAAATAGGAAATGAATTCAAACTGTCACTATTTGCGGATGACATGAATCTCTATATAGAGAACTCTAAAGACACCGCGAAAACACTACTAGAAACAATAAGCAAATACAGTAAATTCTGGATACAAAATCAATGTCCAAAATTCCATAGCGTTCCTATACTCTAATAATGAAGTGTCAGAAAAAGAAGGAGAAAAAATAATTCCTTTTGAAATTGCAACAAAAGGAATAAATACCTAGGAATACATTTAAAGAAACATGTGAAGGACCTATATAATTAAAATTATAAGACCCTATTAAAAGAAATCAAAGCAGGTACAAAGAAATGGAAAGATATTCCGTGTTCTCGGATTGGAAGAATCAACATAGTTAAAATGACCATTTACCTAAAGCATTATACAGATTCAGTGCAATCTCCATCAAAATCCCATTGGCATTTTTTAAAGAAATAGAACAAAAATCTTCAGATTCTTATGGAAGCACAAAAGACGCCGAATTGCCAAAGCTATCCTGAGAAAAAAAGAACAAGGCTGGAGACATCATTCTGCCCCACTTCAAATTACACTACAAAGTGACAGTAATCAAAATGTCATGGTATTGGGAGCAAAACAGACACACGAATCAGTGGGAAAGAATCAAAAATCCAGAAGTAAACCCATATTTATATGGGAAAATAATTTTTGACAAAAAAAGCCAAAATCATACAGTGGAGAAAAGAGTCTCTTCAATAAATGGTGCTGGAAAAACTGGAAAGCCACCTACAAAAGAAGGAACCTAGAATGTTGTTTATCAACACACACCAAAGTCAACTAAAAATGGATTAAGGACCTGAATATAAGACCTGAAACAATAAAATGCATAGAAGAAAACATAGCAACGAAACTCAAGGACCTTGGACTTAAAGAGGATTTTATGAATTTGACCTCAAAGATAAGGGAGTAAAAGCAAAACTATATGAATGAGACTACATCTAACTAAAAAGCTTCTGCTCAGCAATAGAAATCATTAACAAGGTAAACAAGCAACCATCAGAATGGGAAAATATATTACCAAGCAACACCTCAGATAAGGGGCTAATATCCAAAATATACAAAGAACTCATATAGTTCAGTAACAACAACAACAACTACAACAACAACAAAAATTGAACAATCCAATCCAAAAATGGACAGAGGACCTAAACAGACACTTCTCCCTAGAGGATATACAAATGGTCAACAAATATATGAGAAGATGCTCAACTTTGCTAGATATTAGGGAAATGCAAATCAAAACCGCAATGATACCATCTCACACCTGTTAGAATAGCTATACTCAGCAGGACAAGTACTAACAAATGTTGAAGAGGATGCAGAGAAAAAGGAACCCTCATACACTGCTGGTCGGACTGCAAATTGGTACAGTCACTATGGAAAATTGTATGGAGGTTCCACACAAAAAATAAGACTTGATATACCATATGATCTAGCAATCCTTCTACTGGGTATTTATCCCACAGACTTGAAAACTCATATCTGAAAAGACATTTACACACCGATGTTCATAGCAGCATTATTCACAGTGGTCAGGACATGGAAGCAACCGAAGCATCCTACAATAGATGATTTGATAAAGAAGCTGTGGTACATATGTACAATGGAATATTACTCAGCCATAAGAAGAGATGAAATACTGCCATTTGCGACAACATGGATGGACATCGAGATAATCATGTTAAGTGAAATAAGACAGACAGAAAAAGTTAAAAATCACATGTTGTCACTTATATGTGGGATGTAAATCTAAAAGCAAGAAATGAACAGGACAAACAAACAAAGACTCATGGACGTTGACAATAGACTTGTGGTTACCAGAGTATAGGTGGGAGAGTGAGGGGAGAGGTAGATGGAGTATAAGGGGTCAAATATGTGATTACAGAAAGAAATCTAACTGTGGGAGGTGAACACACATTGTAAATATATCTATGCCTTACTGTTAAAATGTACAGCTGAAACTTATTAGATTTCATTAACCAATGTCACTAAATAAATAAATAAATAAATAAATAGAAATGAAAATTTTACAGCAGTGAAAACAAAAGTTTAAAAGTAAAATAAAACATGTAATTCAGTCATATTTTCTATTCTATTTCTTTTTTAAATGCTAGCTGTAAACTTCTGTATTTTTCAACCAACTGATAAATCATAACCCACACCTCAAAAGCACTAGACTAGAAGGTTTATAAAAGCCCTTCCAACTAGTTTTAAAATTCTGTGATTCCACTTTTATAGCTTTCTTCTTTAGCCAAAATTGAACTTTATATTGAGAGAACAATCTACATTGGGAAATATAGAGCTTGGACTTGGAAGTTTGTGGTGTTCAGTTAGACTCAGTTTGGAGAAAATGAAATGATCCACTGGGCTAACTTCCTCTAGTGCTGTCAGATTAGTAATAACACCAGTAACTTACACTAACTAGGGCTTAAGGTACCCAGCTTCAAACTTTAGTCTGC
Source organism: Pteropus vampyrus (assembly GCF_000151845.1). NCBI lineage: Eukaryota > Metazoa > Chordata > Mammalia > Chiroptera > Pteropodidae > Pteropus > Pteropus vampyrus. Next base: position 115,898 of record NW_011889297.1, on the reverse strand, counting down.
TGTCATACTTTCTTAAGGAATTAGAGAAAAATGACTGACAGCTAAAGCTATTCTTCGAATTAGAGAATGAGGAAACAAAACAAAAGGATGTTGAAGATAAACTAGAGCAGTATTTCTAAAACCAAATAGAAAGCATACTAGTAAAATGTCTAAAGTCTGTGAGCTTGATTTGAGGAATGAGAAAGTAGGAAGAGCTGAGTAGACTAGAAATAATAGTCCCAGAGAAGATGATGAGAGATGGAGGAAGAGAGAGTCAGGAGTTAGTTGAGAATAATGATCTCTGATTCTCTTATTTGGTGAATGGAAAGCCCAAAAGGGGTAAGTAACTTGCCTAAGGTCATGAACTCTTTGATGACAAACCCTGAATGAGAACACATATCTAGTTATTGCTTTTTATTTAATAAAAGTAAATAAATGGTTAATAATAATGCATGATCATGTTTGAAAATCTGGGAAATCCAAATATATGAAAAAAAAATACCCATAGTGTCATCATTCACAGATAATCAATAGTAAATTTTGGTGGATTTCCATACTTTTTGTTATTATGTATTTTGAGAATGGCCAAGATCATATTATATATTGCATTTTTGTATCCAGTGTTAACCCAATATAATGAATCTTTTACCATTTTATTCACTGAAACATTATTTTAATAGCTGCTAAATAGATCTAAAACCAATTAAATATATGTTATTCTCAATTTCTTACTAATAGAAATAACTATGATGAATATCATTGGACATAAAGGTTTTTTCTTGATATTTTATTGCAAAAATTTAAAACTAAAGATAAGTTGAAAGAACTGTAATTACACACCCAATACCCACTTCTTAGATGCTATAATTAACATTTTGTTATATTTGATTTATCACATAGCTATTTTCTATCCATCTCTCTATCCATCAAGCCATATTTTTGATTCATTACGAAGCAAGTTGCAGACAGTATATTTTACCTTTTAATATTTAAGCATGCATAGTATTTAATCATGCATATTATTAATAGAGTTCTATTTAGTTAAGATTCTCTCTATGTAAAATTTACATAGTTAAATGCATAACACTTATGTCATTTGATGAATTTTTATATATGCATATACCTTGTGTCACCCCAATCCATATAAAGGTACAAAACATTACCATCACTCCAGAGAGTTTCTACATACAACCAGTCCCCATCTCTATCTTCATCCCCACAGAAGGAACTACTGTTTTGAATTTTTTTACCAGAGATTTGTTTTGCCGATTATAGAAATTCATCAAATAGAATCAAGCAGTATATTAGATTTCCATCACTTAGCATAATGTTTTGAGATTTGTCCATGTTGTTACATGTATAAATAGTTTATTCCTTTTTATTGATGAGTAGAATGCCATTGTATAAATATTACATAGTTTATTTAGCCATTTCTCTTCTGATGGATCCATGGGCTGTCTCCATTTTGGGAATATTATGAATAAAACTGCTATGAACATTCTACCAATAGTATCTTGTGGACATATGTTTTCATTTCACTTGGCAAAATATTGAGGAGTAAGATATATACGTCACGGGACAGGTGTATGCTTAATTTTATTTAAAAATAAAAAAAAAACTACCAGAAATATTTCCAAAGTGGTATGCCATTTTATAGTACTGCTAATAATGGAGGAGGTTTAGTTAATCCACATCCCCACCAACAGTTGATGTTGTCAGTCTTAATTTTAGTCATTCTGATGGATGTGTAGTAATACCTAAATATGGTGGTAATTTCCATTTCTCTGAAGAGAATATTTTCATGTGTTTCTTGGCCATTTGCTGTGTTCTTTTGTGAAGTATCTATTTAAATATTGTGCCATTAAAGAATTGGGTCGTCCATTATTGAACTGTAAGAGTTCTTCATATATTCTGAATATAGGTTTCTTGGGAATATTTTCTCCCAGTCTTACCTATTCATTAAGTTAATGATGCCTTTTGATTAGCAGAAGATTTTAGTTTGGTGAAATTAAATTTACTAATTTTCTTCTTTTATGGTCATTGCTTCTATGTTTTTTAAATGAATTTCTCATCTATTATATATTTTCTTTTTTAGCATTTTATTTTATTATTTAGTTTTAAGCATACGGTACATTGGTTAAACATTTATATATGAAACGATGCTCTCAATTACTCTATCACCCAACTGGCTCTACACATAGCCATTACATTACTGCTGACTGCATTCCTTATGCCGTACTCCCCATCCCCATGACCATCCCTCATCTACTAATTTGTACTTCTTTAGCTCTTCACTCCTTTCTTCCAGCACCCCTACACCCCTCCCCTCTGGAGTTCACCAGATTGTCCTCTGTATTTATGAGTCTATTTTTTATTGTTTGATCTTTTTTTGTTCCTTCAATTCCACATAAAATTAAAATCATACGGTATTTGTCTTTCTTTGGCTGATTTACTTTGCTCAGTATAATAACCTCTAGATCCATCCATGTTGGTGAAAATGGTAGGTTTTTATTTTTTATGACTGAGTAATATTCCATTGTGTGTGTGTGTGTATACATACACTGAGTAATATTCCATTGTGTGTGTGTGTGTGTGTGTGTGTGTGTGTGTGTGTACACACACATGAACCATATAAATGAGCCATAACTTCTTTATCCAGCTGTCTGTTGGTGGGCATCTAGGTTGCTTCCATATCTTGGCTATTGTAAATAGTGCTGCCATGAACATATGGGTGCCTACACCTTTATAAATTATTGTTTTGGTTTTCTTTCAATAAATACCCAGAAGTGTAATTGCTGAGTCAAAAGATAGATCCATTTAAAATTTTTCGAGAAATCTCCAAACTCTACCATAGTGGCTGTACTATTTTGCTTCTCTGTTTTAAGAAATTTTTACCTATGTTCTAGCTACCAAGAAATTCTGTTTTCTCCTAGAAGTGTTATAGTTATAGCTTTTGTTCATACTTCATATTGAATTGGTTTTGTGTATGTTGTTAAGTTGAGATCCAGTTTCATTTTTTCCCCTATGAGTATACAGTAGTTACATCATTTGTTAAAAAGCTATCCTTCACCCATTGAATTATTTTGACATCTTTGTTGAAAATCAAAAGACTATATTAAATGTGGACATATTGCTGGGCTATCCAATTTCTGCTATTGGTTTGTTGGTCTATCATTATGCCAGTACCACACTGCCTTAACTATGGTAGTTTAATGATAAGTCTTGAAATATATCAGTGTGAACTTTCCCATTTTAGTCTATTTTTTCAAAGTTGTTTTGGCTATTACAGGTTATTTACAAATATAATATTTAGAACCACTTTATGAATTTTAACCATAAAAAGCCTGAGATCATAATTATTTTTACTTCTTAGAATTTATAGGTCAACATAGGGAAAACTGATATTTCAACAATATTGAGTCTTAGATTCATGAATATGTAATGTCTCTCCTGTCAATTATATCTTCTTTGATTTTACTCAATAGTACTCACTGCGCAAAACATACTAATTTTACTCAGCAGCATTTTGTAGTTTTTAGTATAAAATATAAAAGATTTAAAAATTTTTTCTAGTTATTTTTGTTTGTTTTGAGGCTATTGTAATATCACATGTTTTTTATCCATTCATCTATCAATGGACACCTAGGTTGTTTCCATATCTTAACTATTGTAAACAATGCTGCAATAAATACATATATTATACAATAAATGCATATATTATTTCGAGTTAGTGTTTTCCTTTTCTTCACATAAATGTCCAGAAATGGAATTGCTCAATCATATGGTAGTTTTGATTTTTTTGAGCAACCTATATACTGTTTTCCATAGTGGCTGTACCAGTTTGCACTTCCACCAACAATGTGTGATGGTTTCTACTTCTCTACATCCTCACCAACACTTGGTATTTGTTAACATTAAGAATAGCTATTCTGACAGATGTGAGATGAAATCTTGCTGTGGTTTCGAATTACATTTCCTTAATTATATTGAACATCTTTTCATGTGTCTGTGGCCCATCTGTATATCTTCTTGGAAAAATGTCTAATAAGATCATCTGCTCATTTTTTATTTGAGTTGTCTGTTGTTGTTATTGTTGTTGTTGAGTTATATAAACTCTTGATATAGTTTGGACATTAACCCCTTATTAGATTATCATTTGCAAATATCTTCTCTCATTCGGTTGGTTGCTTTTTAATTTTCTTGATGATCTCCTTTTCTGTGCAGAAGCTCTTTAGTTTGTTGTAGTCCCATTTGTTTACTTTTTGTTTTGTTTTCCTTACCTTTGGGGTCAAATACACAAAAACTTTATTAAGAATAATGTCTCCGAGCCTAGTGCTTATGTTTTCTTCAATGTATTTTATGCTTTCTGGTCTTACTTTCAAGTCTTTAATCTACTTTGTATTCATTTTTTTGTTTGGTGTAAGATAATGGACTTGTTTCGTTCTTTTGCATATAGCTGCCCAGTTTTCTCAACATCATTTATTGCAGAGACCTTCCTTTCTCCATTGTACATTCTTGCCTACTTTGTCATGTATTAGTTGTCCATATATGTATGGGTTTATTTCTGGGCTCTCAATACAATTCCATTGGTCTGTCTGTTTTTCTAACAATACCATAAAGTTTTGCTTTGTATATCTTTGAGGGATAGCTTGAAATTAGGTAGTGCAATACTTGTGGCTTTGCTCTTTTTTTTCTCAGAATAATTTTGTCCTTTCAGGGTCTTTTGTAGTTCCATGCAAATTTTGGGATTTCTTATTCTATTTCTGTAAAAAATGGCATTGGGATTTAGATAGAGGTTGTGTTGAATCTGTATTGTGCTTTGGGTAATAACAATGAGAATTCTTTCAATCCATGAGCATGGATTTTCTTTCCATTCCCTTCATGTCTTCATCAATTCTCATTCAACAATGTCTTACAATTTTCAGTTCACATTTTTTTTTCACCTCCTTGGTTAAATTTATTCCTAGGTATTTTATTCTTATTGTAATTGTAAATGAGATTATTTCTTCATTTTTCTTTTCGATAGTTTGTTTTTAGTGTATAGAAATGCAATAGATTTTTGTACATTGATTTTATATCTTGCAACTTTATTGTATTCATTTATTATTTCTAATAGTGCTTTGATGGGATCTTTAGTGTTTTCAATATATAAAAGTATGTCATCCATAAATATTGATGACATACTTCTTCCTTTTCTTTTGGATTTTTTAAATTACTTTTTCTTGCCTAATTGCTATGGCTAAGACTTCTAATACTATGTTGAAAAATTTGTAGTGAGCATGGGCATTCTTGTTTTGTTCCTGATCTTAGAGGAAAAGCTTTTAGTTTTTCATCATTAAGTATGATGTTAGCTGTGTGTTTGTCATATATTGGCTTTTATTATGTTGAAATACTTTCTTTCTGTACACATTTTATTGAGCATTTTTATTATAAATAAATGTTGGCTTTTGTAGTATGCTTTCTCTGTGTCTATTGAGATGATCATATGATTTTCTTCAACCACTTAGTTAATGTGGTGTAATATGTTGATTGATTTGTAGATGTTGAATCATTCTTGCATCATTGGAATAAATCCCACTTGATTATAGTGCATAATTCTTTTAATGTATTGTAGAATTCAGTTTGCTAATATCTTATTGAGGATTTTGCATATAGGTTCATCAGAGACATTGTCTTGTAATGTGTGTGTGTGTGTGTGTGTGTGTGTGTGTGTGTTGTCCTAGTCTGAATTTGGTATTAAGTTATGTTGGCCTTGTAGTATGTGTAAAAAAAAAAATCTCTTCATTTCACGAAAAATTCTAAGAAGAGGTATTAAGTCCTCTTTGAACATTTGGTAGAATTCACCAGTGAAGCCATCTGTTCCTGGACTTTGGTTTTTCATTTTATTTGTTTGTTTGTTTGGTTGGTTTTTGTTCATTATTTTTATGGTGACATAGGCTAATGAAATTCAATGTTTCAGCTGTACATTTTAACAGTAAGGCATATGTATATTTACATTGTGTGTTCACCTCCCATAGTTAGATTTCTCTCTGTCACCACATATTTGACCCCTTTGATCCCATCTACCTTCTCCCTACCCCCTCCCCCATACCCTCTGGTAACCACTAGTCTATTGTCCATGTCTGTGAGTCTCTGTTTGTTTGTCCTGTTCATTTTTTGCTTTTAGGTTTATACACCACATTTAAGTGATATCATGTGATCTGCAACTTTTTCTGTCTGGCTTATTTCGCTTAGCATGATTATCTGTTTCAATCCCCTTAATAGCGTTTGGTCAAATAAGACTTCTTATTTCTTCACGATTCTGTCTAAGAAGGTCTTATGATTCTAGGAATTTTCCATTACTTCTACGCTGTCCAGTTTTGTGATGTATAGCCTTTTATAGTATTCTCTTATGATCCTTTGTATTTCTGTGGTATTCATTATGACTTTTCCTCTTTTGTTTATGATCCTATTTATTTGAGCCTTCTTTTTTTCTTATTAAATTTAGCTAAAGATTTGTCAATTTTTTATATATTCAAAGAATCAGCTGTTATTTTTATTAATCTTTTTATTGTCTTTTTAGTTTCTATTTCATTTATAATTCTGCTCTGATTTTTATTGCTTCCTTCTAATGACTTTAGGCTTCATATTTTTTTCTAGTTCTGTAAAGTGTAAGGTTAGATTACTTATTTTAGATTGTTCTTATACCTTGGGTTAGGCCTGTATTACTATAAATTTCCTTTTTCTTAGCACTTACTGCACTCCAAAGATGTTAATATATCCTATTGTTATTATCATTTGTTCCCATGTATTTAACTCTTCTTTTAATTTCTTTCTTGACCCAACAGTTTTTCAGTAGCATGTTGTTTAATATCAACATGTTTGTAATTTTTCCAGCTTTTTCCTTATAGTTTCATACTGTGGTGGTTGGAGAAGATGCTTTGTATGATTTAAATCTTCTTAGATTTATTGGAAGTTGTTTTGTGTTTATCCTTGTGAATGTTCCCAGTGCACTTGAGAATGTGTATTCTGTTGCTTTTATATGGAATATGCTGTATATATGATTAATTCCATCAAGTGTAATGTGTCATTTAAGGATGATATTTCCTTGTTGAGTTTCTGTCTGGATGATTTATCCATTAGTGTAAGGGGGGTGTTAATGTCTTGTATTATTATTTAGTTGCTCTCAGTTTCTTATTTTAGGTCTGTTAATAATTGCTTTATATATTTTGGTGATCCTAACTAGGATGTATATACTAATAAATGATATGTCTTTTTCATGGATTGTCCTCTATATCATTATGTAATTTTCATCTTTGTTCATTGTTACCTTTTTGGCTTGAAATTCATTTTGTCTAATTTAGATGTGGCTACACCCACTTTTGTTTGGATACCATTTTTTGGAGTATCATCTTCCATCCCTTCATTTTGAACCTATGTTCGTCTTTGGAGCTAAGTCTGCTGAAGGCAGCATATAACTATGTCCTGTCCATACACATACTCTATGCCTTTTGATTGGTGAGTTCAGTTCACTTACATTTAGGGTTATTATTGATATGTGAGGAGTTACTATTGCCACTATATATTTTGTTTTCTGATTGTTTTACATATTTTGTTTGTTTTCTTTTTTGTTTTTGTCTGCTCTTTTAGTTTGCTTGTTTCCTTTAATGTTTTTCACACAGTTTTATAAGTTTCCTATCTATGCTCTAGATTTTTATTTTCTAGTTACCATGATATTTATATAAAATGTTTCATAAATAAAATAGTTTTGGTTTTTCTGATAACATCTTAGTTTCTTTTACCTACACAAGTTTCATTCTTTCTCTCCTTCCCTTTCATATTTTTGTTAAAAATTGTCATTTTTTTATGTTGTGTGTTCATTACCAAATTAAAGTAGCAGTAGTTATATTTAATGCTTTACCCCCCTTAACCTTTATGGTATAATTAAGTGTTAAACACTATATTCTGTAATAAAGTCACAATTTTCTGATTCCGTCTTTTTCTTTATCATCTTACTATAGGTATTGTGTATGTTTGCCTTTTTCTTTCTGGTAGAGATTCTTTCAATTTCCCTTGTATAGCAGGTCTTGTGGTGAACTCACTCAGCTTTTTGTTGTCTGGAAAACCTTTTTTTCTCCTTCATATCTGAAAGATAACTTTGTCAGATGAATTCTTATTGCTTGCCAATTTTTATCTTTCAATATTTTAATTACATCTTTCTATTCTCTCTTGGCCTGTGGAGTTTCTCCAGAGAAATCTGATGATAGCCTTATGGGGGTTACTTTGTAGGTTACTGTCTTTTAACCTCAGATGCCTTTAGAATTCTTTCTTTATCACTGACTTCTGACAGTTTTAATATAATGTGCCTTGGAAAAGGTCTTTTTCTATTGAGATACTTAAGTGTTTTGTTAGCTTCTTGTACTTCTGTGTCCAGCTCCTTCTCTAGGTATGGAAAGTTCTCATTATTTTTTAAAATAAGCTATCTGCTTCCTTCTCCTTCTCTTCTTTTTCTGGGATACTAATTATTTTTATGTTGTCCTTTCTAATGGAATTGGGTAGTTCTTGTAGAGTTCTTTTTTTTTTCTTTTAAGTATTAGTTTCCTTTCCCCTCCCATCTGAATAATTTCTAGATATCCATCTTGAAGCTCACTATTTCTCTCTTTCATATGGTCTGCTCTGCTCAATTTCCAATGCTTTCTAATGCATTCTCTCTCTCTCTCTCTCTCTCTC
>NW_011889297.1:67530-107039 GCF_000151845.1 Pteropus vampyrus | reverse complement strand
CCTTCTCTCACCCCCTTTTGAGTTCTTCAACTCCAGGATTTCTGTTTGGTATTATTTTAGAGTTTCATTTTCTTTGGCAAAATACTTGACCTGTTCATTATTTTTATTCCATAGCTCATTGAACTATTCTGCATTTTCAAGTATCTTGTTGAGTTTCTTAATGCGAGATCTTTTGAAGTTTCTATCATTTATATCATAGTCTTCTGGACTTTAAGTTTGGTTCCTGGAATATTGTAAAATTTGTGATACTGTGTTACTATGATTATTTATGGTGCTTGATGAGTTAAACCTCTGCCAGTGAAATTGAAAAAAAAAAACACTTCCAATATTATATTGAATAACAGTGGTGATAGTAGACAGCTTTGTCTTGTTCTTGATCTTAATGAAAAGGTGTTTTTTTTTTTTCACCATTCAGTATAATGTTGGCTGAGGATTTATTGTATATGGCCTTTATTATGTTAAGGTACTTTCCTTCTATACCAATTTTGTTAAGTGGTTTGATTATAAATGGATGCTATACCTTGTCAAAGGCTTTTTCTACATTTTTGATATAATCATATGATCCTTATTTTTAAATTTATTTATGTGGTGTATCACATTGATTGATTTGCACATGCTGAACCATTCCATATGCCCCTGGGATGTAGCAAGTGCAATCAGGCAAGAGAAAGATATAAAAGGCATCCAAATAGAAAATGAAGAAGTCAGACTGTCACTATTTGCAGATGACATGATTTTCTATATAGAAAGCCACAAAGACTCCACCAGAACACTACTAGAAACAATAAGCAGATATAATGAAGTTTCTGTATACAAAATAAATGTTCAAATATCCATAGCATTCCTATATTCTAAGATAGATGATTGGATAAAGAAGCTGTGGTACATATGTACAATGGAATATTACTTAGCTATAAGAAGAGATGAAATACTGTCATTTGTGTGAACATGGATGGACCTTAAGATAATCATGCTATGTGAAATAAGCCAGACAGAAAAAGTTGAAAATCACATGACATAACATATATGTGAGATATAAACCTAAAAGCAACAAGCAAACAGGATAAACAAACAGATTCATGGACATACGCAATAGTTTAGTGGTTACCAGAAAGGAAGGGAAAGGGAAGAGGGGGGAGGTAGATGGTGTAAAAGGCATCAAATATGTGGTAACACACAAAAAAATCTAACTATGGGAGGTGAACACACTATGTGTATGTATGTGTGTGTGTGTGTGTATATATATGTGTATATATACATATACACACACACATATATATATATATACATATATAGGCCTTACTGTTAAAATATAGAGCTGAAACTTACTGGATTTTGTTAACCAATGTCACCATAACAAATAAAAATAAATAAATAGATAGATAGATAGATAGATAGATAGATAGTTAAATAAATAAATCATATAACCTTATCAAGTAGGATTTATTCCATAGATGCAAGGATGATCCAGCATCCACAAATCAATCAATGTGATATTCCCCATTAACAAAATGAAAGATGAAAACTTTATGTTAACCTCTATAAATGCAGAAAAGAAATTTGACCCAAATCAACACTCATTTATGGAAAAAAAAAAACCTTTTAAAAGTGGTTGTAGAAGGAATGTACCTCAACATTAAAAATGGTCATAGATGACAAGATCACAGCTAGTATCATACAACAGTGAAAAACTATGCTTTTTCTTTAAGATCAGGAGTAACAGAAGGATGCCACTCCAGCTACTTTTATTCAACATATTATTGAAAGTCTTTAGGAAAGCAATTAGGCAAGGAAAATAAAGAAAATTCATCCAAATTGAAAAGAAAGAAGTCAAGCTGTCATTATTTGCCGATGACATATTATGTACATAAAACCCTAAATCCTTCACCAAGAAACTGTTAGAACTAACCAACGAATTCAATTGATACAAAATCAATATGCAAACATCTGCTGTATTTCATACATTAATAACTAAGTATAATAAATAGATACTAATAAAACATTCACTTTATAATTCCATCAAGAATAACAAAATACCTAGGAATAACTTTAATGATAGAATGGAAGATATGTACACTGAAAACTATAAGACATTAATGAAAGAAACTGAAAAAAACAAAGATAGAAAAAAATTCCATATTTACAGATTGAAAAATTTAATACTATTAAAATGCTCATATTAACCAAAGCAATATCCATATTAAATGCAATAACTTTCAAATTTCCAATGACAGTTTTCAAAGAAAAAGAACAAATAATCCTAACATTTGTATGCAACAACAAAATACTTTCTGTAGACAAAGCAATCTTGAGAAAGAAGAACAAACCAGGAGGAATCACGCTCCCTGATTTCAAACTATACTACAAGGCTATAGTTTCCCATCCAAGTACTAACCATGCCTGACCTGCTTAACTTCAGCGATCAGATGAGATTGGGCATATTCAGCGTGATAGGACCATAGACACTACAAGGCTTTAATAATCAAAACAGTATGCTATTGGAATAAAAACAGACATAGATTAACGAAACAAAAAAGACCTGAGAAATAAACCCACATATATATGGTCAGTTAATTTATGACAAAAAAGCCAAGAATATACAATGGAGAAGTGGCAATATCTTCAATAAATGATGTAGGGAAAACTGGACAGCAACATGCAAAAGAATGAAAATGGACCACTAACAGAAGTGATGCCAGCATCATAGTAGAGTGAGATGTTCCCTTTACCTCTCTCCTTTAATCTACTACTAGTGGGACATCTACAATTCAACAAAGAGTCCTCTGCTCAATGCATTAGGACAGCTGAAAGATCCATATATTTGTACATTTGAAGGTGAGTGGACTGGAATGCATAGGGGAAGCAAAATTGATGGAATAGCAGAGACAATACCCATGACCCTGTTTCCTGGCCATGGTGGCTGAGCCTGCAGAACTAGACATTGTAGTACCAGAGGTGGAGAATGGGCCCACAATTTCAGCTCTTCTACAAGTGTTCAGGAAAATAAATAAAAGGGAGCAGCACCACTGGTGCCTCTGAATGTGGCTTCCTCCCATAGGTGTGGTGGTGCAATACCTCTGGAGAATTTGCTGGCATCAGCAGAGCTGTCACATGTAAAACTGTCCTCTCAGTCACAATGATAACAGTGGCCAGAGGGAACAGGGCAGCAACAGCAGTGAGTCTTGCAACCTTGGCTTCCCCACACCTGCCCCACCCTCCATACACAGCAGCATTGCCCCAGACCCAGACAACTCCAGACAGTTTGAGAGGAGACACCATCACTGTTACCCCAGCAGTGACACTCATGACTGTAGCGAAACATATAGCTGAAGTGACACAGTCAGCAGCGAAACGTCAGAGACCTGGAGGCAAATGCAGAAATGAACAGAGCACTGGGAATACCTTTGACAGAACAACGGAAGGTGGAAAATGCTCTCTCTCAAACATAATTAGCTCACGTAGAAGCAAAACATTTATACTATACTGCCACCTACTGGAAAATAAAGGAAAGACCTCTAATTACTAACCTGTTGAATTAATTTAAAGTAAACAAAGTTGTACCTCATTAAGAAAGGTATTTGATATTTCTTTTTTAAAGAATGAAATCTACATTTGTTTATTCATTCATTCATTCATTTAATGGTGACATTGGTTAACAAACTCCAGTAAGTTTTGGGTGTACAATTTAACAATAAGGCATATATATATTGCATTGTGTGTTCACCATCCACAGTTAGATTTCTTTCTGTCAACACATATTTAACCTCTTTCGCCTCATCTAACCCCCTTCGACCCTCTTCCCCATTACCCTCTTGTAACCCGTAGTCTATTGTCCATGTCCATGAGTCTCTGTCCTGTTCATTTGTTGCTTTCAGGTTTACATCCCACATATAAGTGATATCATGTGGATTTCAACTTTTTCTGTCTGGCATATTTTACTTAGCATGATTATCTTGATGTCCATCCACGTTATCGCAAATGGCAGTATTTCATCTCTTCTGGCTGAGTAATATTCCATTGTATATATGTACCACAATCGTAGGATACTTCGGTTGCTTCCATGTTCTGGCCACTGTAAATAATGCTGCTATGGACATCGGTGTGCAAATATCTTTTCGGATATGGGTTTTCAAGTCTTTGGAGTAAATGCCCAGTAGAGGAATTGCTGGACCATAAAGTAGATCAAGTCTTAGTTTTTTGAGGAAGCTCCATACTGTTTTCCATAGTGGCTGTACCAATTTTCAGTACCACCAGTAGTGTATAGGGTTACTTTTTCTTCGCATCCTCCAATGTGTGTTATTACTTGTCCTATTGATTATAGCTATTCTAACAGGTGTGAGATGGTATCTCATTATGGTTTTGATCTGTATTTCCCTAATAACTAGTGATTTCGAACATATTTTCAAACATTTCTTGGTCATTTGTATGTCCTCTAAGGAGAAATGTCTCTTCAGGTCCTCTGCCCGTTTTTGTTTGGATTGTTTGTTTTTGTGTTTGTTTTTGTTGTTATTGAATTGTATGAATTTTTTGTACATTTTGGATATTAGGCCCATATCAGAGGCATTGCTTGCAAATATATTTTTCCATTTGTACGATTGTCTCTTTATCTTATTGATGACTTCTTTTGCTGAGCAGAAGCTTTTTTGTTTGATGTAGTCCCATTCATTTATTTTAGCTCTTACTTCCCTTGCTTTTGAGGTCAAATTCATAAAATCTTCTTTAAGTCCAAGGTACTTGAGTTTAGTTCCTATATTTTCTTCTATACATTTTATTGTTTCAGGTCTTATATTCAGGTCTTTAATCCATTTTGCGTTAATTTTGATGTGTGGTGATAGACAACAGTCCAGTTTCATTCTTTTGCAGATGGCTTTCCAGTTTTCCCAGCCCCATTTATTGAGGAGGCTTTCCTTTCTCTACTGTATGTTTTTGGCTTTTGTCGAAAATTATTTGCCCATATAAACATAGATTTAATTCTGGATTCTCGATTCTTTCTCACTGATCCATGTGTCTTTTTCTGCCAATACCATGACATTTTGATTACTGTCGCTTTGTAGTATAATTTTAATTTGGGCAGAGTGATGCCTCCAGCCTCGTTCATTTTTTCGCAGATGGCTTTGGCAATTTGGGGTCTTTGTGCTTCCATTACAAATCTGATGATTTTTTGTTCTATTTCTTTAAAAAATGACAATGGGATTTTGATGGTAATTGCATTTAATCTGTATAATGCTTTAGGTAATAAGGTCAGTTTAACTATGTTAATTTTTCCAATCCAAGAACAAGGAATATCTTTCCATTTCTTTGTATCTCCTTCAATTTCTTTTAATAGGGTCTTATATTTTTCATTATAAAGGTGCTTCACATGTTTCAATAGATTTATTCCTAGGTATTTTATTCTTTTTGTTGCAATTGAAAAAGGAATTATTAGAGTATAGTAGAGTATAGGAACACTATGGATTTTTGAACGTTGATTTTGTATCCAGAAATTTTACGGTATTTGCTTATTGTTTCTAGTAGTGCTCTTGTGGAGTCTTTAGGGTTTTCTATATAGAGAATCATATCATCCGCAGATATTGACAGTTTGACTTCTTCATTTCCTATTTGGATGCCTTTTGTATCTTTCTCTAGCCTGATTGCACTCATGAGGACATCCAATATTATATTGAATAAGAGTGGCGAGAGTGGACAGCCCTTGCCTTGTTCCTGATCTTAGAGGGAAGGTTTTTATTTTTTCACCATTAAGTATAATGCTGGCTGAGGGTTTGTCATATATGGCCTTTATTATATTAAGGTACTTCCCTTTAATACCAATTTTGTTAAGTGTTTTGATCATAAAAGGCTCTATCTTGTCAAAAGCTTTTTCTGCATCTATTGATATGATCGTATGATTCTTATTTTTTAATTTGTTTATGTGATGTGTCACATTGTTCAATTTGCATAACTTGAACCATCCCTGCCCTCCTGGGAACTAGTCCATTTGATCATAGCATATAATCTTTTCAATATTTTACTGTAATTAGTTCGCTAGTATCTTATTTAGGATTTTGGCATCTGTGTTCATGAGAGATATTGGTCTATAGTTCTCTTTTTTTATGTTATCTTTACCAGGTTTTGGTATCAGAGTAATAGTGGCCTCATAAAATGAGTAGGGAAGTATTGCATCTCTTCTATTTTTTGGAAGAGTTTGAGGAGAATAGGTATTAAATCTTCTTTGAATGTTTGGTAGAATTCACTGGTGAAGCCATCTGGTCCTGAACTTTGACCTCTTGGTAGGTTTTTGATGATTGTTTCAATTTCCATACTGCTGATCTATTTAGATTTTCTAGTTCTTTTTGATTCAGTCTAGGAAGGTCGTATTTTTCCAAGTACTGGTTTATTTCTTCTAGCTTATTAAGTTTGGTGTTATATAGTTTTTCATAATATTCTTGTATGATCCTTCGTATTTCTGCGATGTCTGTCGTAATTTCCCCTGTTTCATCCCTAATTTAGTTTATTTGTGTCCTTTCTCTTTTTTTTCTTTAGTGAGTCCAGACAGGGGTTTGTCAATTTTATTAACCTTCTCTAAGAACCTGCTCTTTGTTGAAATTATTTTTCTATAGATTTTTGTTTTCAATTTCATTTATTTCTGCTCTTATTTTGAATATTTTTCTTCTGCTAGCTTTAGGCTTCATTTTTTCTTCCTTTTCTAGTTTTTTTCTTTTTTTTTAAGATGAAGTGTTAGGTTGTTTATTTAGTCTATTTCTTGTTTTTTGAGATATGCCTGTAAAGATATTAACTTTCCTCTTATGAATGCTTTTGCCATGGTCCACAAGTTTTGATATGTTGTACTATCATTATCATTTGTTTCTATGTATCTCTTGATCACACTTTTTATTTCTTCTCTGACTCAGTCATTCTTCAGTCACTCGTTGTTTAATCTCCGTGTATTTGTGGTCCTTCCCACTTTCTTTTTACAATTTATCTCTAGCATCAAAGCATTATGATCAGAGAATATGGTAATATAATTTCAACCCTCTTATATTTGTTGAGGCTATCTCTACATCACAGTATATAGTCAGTCCTTGAAAATGTTCCATGTGCACTAGAGAACAATGTATAACCAGCTGTATTTGGATGAAAGGCTCTATAAATGCCAATTATATCCAGTTGGTGTAAGGAGTCATTTAAGGATGTTATTTCCTTATTGATTTTCTGTTTGGATGATCTGTTCATATCCAACAGTGGGATATTTAGTTCCCCTACTATGATCGTGTTTTGGTCTCTTCTTTTACTTCTGTTAGCAATTGCTTTATATATTTTGGGGCTCCCTATCTGGGAGCACAGATATTAATAAGTGTTATGTCTTCTTGTTGTATGATTCCCTTTATCATTATGAAGTGTCTCTCAGTATCTTCCTTTACCTTTTTTATTTTGAAGTCTGTTTTGTCCAATATTAATACCACTACTCCCTCTTTTTTTCTGAATGCCATTTGCTTGAAATATCATTTTCCACTCTTTCACTTTTAGTCTATATTAGTCTTTGGAACTGAGATATGCCTCATGGAGGCAGTATATGGTTGGGTTTTGTATTTTGTTCCAGTCTTCAACTCTGTGCCTTTTTATTGGTGAGTTCGGTCTATTTACATTTAGGGTAATTATTAAAATATGAGATCTTCTTATAGCATTTTATCTTTTGTTTTCTGGTAGCTCGGTGTTTCTATTTCTTCCTTGCCCTTGTCGGTCTGTTGTTGTTGTTGTTGTTGTTGTTGTTGTTGTTGTTGTCGTCATTGTTGGGTTTTGTGGATTTTCCCACTGGTTCTTCTTTTTATGTCATACACTTCAGTTCTGAATCTTTACTGTTTGGTTACCATTACGACTATGTAAAGGATATGTATACACGCAGTCGTCTGATTCCATCTGTGTATACCTTATCTGCATTGCCCTTTGTGAATTCGTAACTTTGAATTCTCCCCTTTTCAGTCATTGTCTCAGTTTGTCCCTATGTATGCTGAACGATCATTACTATCTTGCTAAAGCAAATGTCTTCTTATTGTTTAAGCTTATAATACCCCATTCTTAGTAAGGGTTGCATTCCTCTGCTTCTATCTGCCTGCTAGTCACCTTACTCCTAATTATTTTTTTTTTTTTTGTCATTTTGTTTTAGGTGAGCTGACTCCTTTCAGTATTTCCTGTAATGCATGTCTCGTATTGTAGAATTTTCCCAATTTTTGTATGTCTGGAAAGGTCTTTATTTCTCCTTCATATTTAAAGGAGAACTTTGTTCGATACATTATTCTTGGCTGAGTAGTTCCTTTCATTTAATAGTTTGAATATTTGATTCCACTCCTTTCTGGTTAATAAGATTTGTGCTGAGAAGTCCAACGGAAGTATAATGGGTTTTCCTTTATAGGTTACCGTCTTCTTTTCCCTGGCTGCCCTAAGAATTCTGTCTTTGTCATTGATTTTTAATAATTTTAATACAATGTGTCTTGGAGAAGCTTTTTTGGGTTGAGGTAATTGGGTGTTCTGTTGACTTCTTGAATTCCAAGCTCCAGCAAATTCCTTAGATTTGGGAAATTCTTGTGAACTATTTGTCTGAAAATGCTTTCTATCCCTGCTTAATTTCCTCCCCTTCGATAATGCCCATTATTCTTGTTTCCTCTCCTGATGGTATCAGCTAGTTCTTGTATTTCTCTTTCATTATTTTTAATTCTTCGGTTTCTCTCTTCTTCTTTCTAATTTGTTTCTAAATTTCTGTCTTCGATATCACTGATCCTTTACTCTATTTGGTCGACTTTATTTCCCAAGCTTGTCATTTCATTTTTCATGTCTTGCAATTGGTTCATTATCTCCAGAAAGTCTATTTGGTTCTTTTCGAGGGTTTCAATCTCCTTGCTAAAGAATTCATTCTGCTTATTTAGTTGTTTTTTCAATTTTTGAAATTGTTGATATGATTCTATTCAGATCTCATTGAGTTTTTTTCAGAAGTACCGTTCTGAATTTTCTTTTATTAAATTGCATATTTCTATGTCTGTAGCTTATTTTCTGGAGATTTTTCTCTTTCTTTCTGAGATGCCTTGTCATCTTGGTTGTTTATGGTGTTTACTGGACTATTTCTCTGCCTCAGTATTAATGGTAGTGTGTTCTGCTTTATTATTTTTTAAGAAAGATTTATTATATAATGGTCTCTAGCTTTTTGCAAATAAGCTGTTTTTTGTTTGTTTGTTTTGGTTTCCAATATGTGGAATCTAAGCCTCTTGGATCTCTGCTTTATATAAAGTCTTAATAATGTCTTTTTTTTTTTTGTATAAATGTTTAATCATGCTCGCTATCCTTAGCCTCAGTTCCTGTCAGTGTTAGCAACAGTTTTGGTAGCGTTTGGTCAGATTCTCCTGGGACACCACGGTGATCAGTCTCAGAGGTTATGGGGGGAGGGGCCCTCTGGGTTGGGGAATGGGGGCTGTGGCTCAGCCTTGTTTTTACAACCCTGGCTGGTAAAAGTCAATTGTTGTTTCTCTGCCATCCCCTCTTTTCTGCCATCTCCGTTTCTCTGTCTTCTGTTTTGATGACTGGGCATTGCTGCCACCTGAGTGGA
The DNA here is from genome assembly GCF_000151845.1 of Pteropus vampyrus. Classification (NCBI taxonomy): domain Eukaryota; kingdom Metazoa; phylum Chordata; class Mammalia; order Chiroptera; family Pteropodidae; genus Pteropus; species Pteropus vampyrus. The sequence continues at coordinate 97,468 of NW_011889297.1, read as the reverse complement.
GTGCACAGCACTCCCAGGCAGGGTTGTTCAGGGAACTCTCTGCACTTTCTTCCTTCTCCCTCCTCCTATAGAAAGCTCCAGCTGTGAGAAGCAACATCTTTGTGTCTCCCAGTCCTCCACCTGACACCCAGGTTTCTGACCTGTGATAGCTCTTATGCACAGATCCCAGGCTCAGACATGCTGGTGTGCAGTTTGGGTGTATTCTGTTGAGTTTTAGATGTTCAGCTTATTGTTATTTCAAGGAGAGAGATCTGGGGATGTCTCTCACTTTGTCATGTTTAATCCAATCTATTTTTTTTTCTGATGACTAGATTATTTCAACATTTCTGTCATCTAGATCATTGATTCCTTTTTGTTGTTGTTGCTGATGACGCTCTTTATTGCATTTTTTAATTTTATTTTTTAAATACCTAGATCCAGAATTTGTTTTGTTCTTTTATATGATTTCTATATCTTTGTTGAATTCCGCATTTTTGTACATAAATTATTTTCCTGATTTTGTTGAACTGTCTTTTGTGTCATCTTGTAGCTCACTGAGTTACCTCAGAACAGCTAATTTAAATTCTTTGTTGGGGATGTCATAGAAATCTGTGTTTTTGAGATTGGTTACTGGATGATTATTGAGATTTTTAAAATGATACCACATTTCTTTGATTTTTCATTTTCCTTGGAGTTTTATGTTGATATTGCATTTGAAGTAGCAGTCACCTCTTCCAATCCTTACTAGTTGCCTTCATTTGGGAGATACTTTTCCTTGGTCCTGCTTATATATGGAGTTTTCTCTGACCTTATAAAAATGTACTTGCCTCGTGCTTCTTTTTTTCTCTTTTATGGAAGAATTTCTAAACTTGTATATATATTTTTATCTTACCAGGCTGGTTGTTGGAAATCTCTTGTATTTCCTTGAATGTGGCACTATGGCTCAAGTTTTTGGTTTCTCGACCTCAGACCCTACTAAGTTTTCTGCATACACATCCTATCTAATGAAGCTTGCTCTTTCCATTGTTTTGGGAAACATAATAAAGAGCTGGCTACAGTGTGGGAGAAGGTGTTGTTTTCACACTTGGGGGTGCCCACAAGTTAGATTAGTGAATCCTCCAGTGATGATTTCCTAATGGCCCTTGGGCAGGATTCCTTCTAGAGCCATTTTCTGCTTGTAATTGAAAATTTTAATCCATTTATTCTTAACATAATTACTAACATCAAAGCACTTCTGCCATTCTATTTGTTTTTTTTTTCTGTTTTAAACATTTCTTTGTTTCTCAAGTTCTTCTTTATAAATTTTATTTGTAGTTGATTTTATTCTAGTGTCCCAAGTACTATGACATATCATAGGCTGTTATGGCCAATCCCTTTGCCTACAAATGCTTCGGGACAAAGCTGCCTGAGAAGCGACCCCTTCCCTAGCTATGCTACAATTTGTATAAAACAAAGAGAAGTTTTTTCATTGGTGTTGAGGGAGTTGTCAGATACGTTGAAACCTCATATTGTTCTCTATGGCATTAGCGACATGCACTAGGAGTGCTTATTACCATCTTTATAGTTTCTGCCAATATGGACTGTAAAGAATGAAAAGCAGGGAATTTTAAATGACATGAAGCTCTATTATCACCAAGCAGATACCTTTTTCTTCCCCAATCCTTTCTCCAGTGGTGTAAGTTTTTGACTAAGTTGATAGTTATTAAAAAATTGATTCTGAACATTTGGCTACCTCATTAGTTGATTTTTTTGGGAACATAACCCTAGATTTGCCTACTCTGCCATTTTGGATGATATCTCTCATTATTGATTTTATAATAGTTCATTATACTATGGGTATGAATTTGTTATTTTTGTTGTAATTGTTTTTCTGGTTTGTTGTTTTTGTTTTAATTTTTGTTCATAGAGTGTTCATTATTATATTTATGCTCTTGATGTGTCTTCTAGATTTTATGAACTACCCTATAATGTAAAATGGGAAACTCTAGGGGCCTAATACCTCATCAGAAGATCAAGAAAACATAGTAACATGGTTTTACTTTTCCTTTCTGCAGGCCAGTGTGTCAAATATCAAAACTGGCTACCTTTCCATCATCATGGATCCTGAAATGATGCCCGTTGATCAACAGTGTGATAGGCTTCCTTATGATGACCTGAGGTGGGAATTCCCTAGGGACCGGTTACAGTTGGGTAAGCACCAATCTCTATTTTATCACTCTTCCAATTTTTTCACCATAGAGTTACAAAACCAAGAAAAGGCCCAAGAAAAAGCAATGAATTAATTTCCATAATGCACTTAGTATATTATGTGCAGTGCTGTTCAACCCCATTCACGATGAACCTAGACAAAGTGGGATGTGTTTTAAATATTGTAATATAGATAAGAGAAGCCATAAATCAGAGGAGCAGAATAATGTTGCACACATAGCATGAGACTGGGAGGTTTTAGATTTACAAACTGGGTGAACTTAGTTAATACAAGTCGCTTAACTTCTCTGAGCTCCTTTTTAAATCTATAAAAGGAGAATATTAATAATGATAGGTGTCCTATCTATATTTGGTTACCACTGTGAAGATGTAGCAAGGTAACATTTGGGAATGTGTTTTATAAATTTAAAACACCTCACAAATGGAAGGTATTGGTTTACAATGGAGTTTATTTGAAGTAAGTTGACTTGGGAGGCAGAGTCCTGTCAATAAAGAAAATATAGTGAATGTTCACAGAAGTATATTTAATATTCCAATAACTAATGTGCATCTTGGTGAGGTAGATGACCAGGTGGCTTGACTAACACCTGAATAACTGGTTTGTGTCTATAGACCACCATAAATCTAGCCCAACCCATATGGCCCTTTCTCTCAATGGTTGGCATTGGATATCCATTTATTCACTTATTCCACACATAATTATTGGTCACCTACCATATATTAAGCATTTTTCCAAGTACCGGGAATATATCAATGAACAAGACAGAATTTATGGAGCTTATATTATACTGGGGGGAATTGATAATAAATATTCCAGCATAATTTTATCTAGTGGTAAGTGCTATAAAAGGTATTAAAGCAAGTTAAAGAAATGGAGAGTAACAACATTGTTACTTCACATGGGGTGGTCTAGAAAAACCTCCCAGAGAATGCTGACTCTGCAGTTACAATGCCCATTGCAAGAAACCAACTTTTAATTTTTCTTTATGGTCTTTCAGTGGCTACTGCTCATTTTTACTTATTGCCCCCTTAGGCAAAATCCTTGGTCATGGTGCCTTCGGTAAAGTGGTAGAGGCCTGTGCCTTTGGCATTGACAGAGCTTCAACTTGCAAAACAGTGGCAGTGAAAATGCTTAAAGGTAATATTTATATTCCTTTGGAGGCCATTGAGGAGCAGCTGCAAGGATGCATGGGGTCAAGTAGAAAACTGGACTGTAAAAGATATGAAGTTGAAGTAGTAAAGGGAGGTAACTACAACCAACTTCTACCTTCATTTGATTAATGTTCTCCATGGAAACCTCAGCCGTGGACACATGAATCAATCATCATGAAACATTGTATGTCAGTCTATTTGTTCTTTTGGATTCAGAAACATAAATACAGAAGTAGAGACTTGAGGTTCTTACATGTTAGTAAGGCCAATATGAGTCAGCAATTGCATTTAGCTGCTAAAATTTCTATATAGTCTTCCAATGCATCGTAGAATTAGCTGATATAGAATAATCTTTAATAGGATCGCAACTGGATTCTGCACTGATCAGGCTACATAAACCTATAGTCTGGTTGCAGTATCGAATAGATAAATTTATATGTAACTAAACATCCCAATACCATCCAGTCCATGCCCCTGACTCCACACAGAAAAATACTTAAACCAAACTTGTCCAATTTACCAATTGCTCAGAAAAAGTTTATCAAAAAAGGTAGCTATCAAAGAATGTCTTTTTTCAAAATTAAAAAGAGAGTATAAATGAGCCTGTTAGTACATAAAGCTCAAAATCCAGGCAAGCTAGTGCATGGAAAGATATTATTTATCCATTTAAAATATTGTTTGGAAAATACAAAAACTAATCATTGTGCTCTGGGCATTTCTGCCAGGATTCTTAGCAGTAAACAGGATCTCCTATGCTCTTGCTGCCTCTCTCAGGAGAAACAGTCCTTTTGTGCATTACTGTGTTTATTTTAAGCAGATTGCGCAACTTCCAGTGAGTTTAAGGCTTTGATGTCAGAATTGAAGATCCTTATTCACATCGGTCACCACCTCAATGTGGTTAACTTGCTGGGTGCCTGCACCAAACCTGGAGGTAAGGAGTCTTCCATACCTGGCCAGAAGTTCCCTGTGGGGGTCAGAGCACTCAGAGGCAAGGTAGGCCATGATTTAGATAGGCCTTCATGTACTGCATGTGAAGTTCTTCTAATTTAGAGACTCCTTGCAATGCAGAGAACCTTTAGAGTCTATGTTCTTTGACCCCTGTTCCAGGCAATATTGTACAATATATAGTGGAATCAGATGTATCACTAAGATTCTTGCCAGCTTGGACAGCCTATCAAGTCTTAGACACATTAGTTGAACAGAAAATTTTGAGGTGCTAAGGAGGTATACCAATATATTCAAGAAAGGGGACTCCATAGCCCTCTTGAGTTTCCCATTTTAACTTCTACCTTCTTAGCTTAGCACTAACCACTAAAGCCTAAGGAGGGGTTTTATCCAGTTAATTAATAAGCAAGTCTAAAATCCCTGTCCATTTGCAGATTTGAAGGCATTCCCTCAAATACACCCAAAGCCCTTTGTTTTTTTTTCCCTATTTTACAGTGCTACTGCCCTCTTCTCTTTCATTTAACTTTATTTTAAACATTTTCTGAGCCCCTACTGAGCTTATGTGAGGCACTAATCCAGGGGTTTGGAGGGGATTGGTGGTGGTGGTACTGCTAAACTACATAGATAAATAAAAGATGGCTTCAAGACATATATAATTTGTGATGTGGACAAGCACAGAAAAATAGGCTATGAGAAACCTGCAGACAGTCTTAAGCCTATCATGGAGTAATATGATGAGAGTTGAGAGATGCATTTTAGCAAGATAATGGTATTGAGGGTAAGGCAAGAGGGTAGAGCATAGAGAGAAGGGCTCCATTAAGTAAATGGATAAAATATCTGGCTGGTTGGGTATTTCCTTGCCTTCATCATTGAACTGTAGGCTGCATGTGGTCAGGTGCTCTGTCACACTCATTCTTACATGTCTCATGTTAGCCAGCCCAGGAAACACCACAGTAAAGGTACATTGTGGTCTATTGATCTAATTTTCCCTTTCTGCCAAATCTTCCTTCTTCTTACTCATAAATCAGCCACATGTTTCTGGATTAAATCACCACTGTATCCAGCACAAGTAAGCAGTCAACTGGTTCCCAGCTAGAGAAATTCTGTATGAGATTTTAGGACATTCCCTGGTCAGCAGGTTACTAGGACAAGGCGAGCCCAAGAATTGGCTACCTTTCATAATTCCTGGAAATATGACTGTGTTGTACTTTTGGCAGGTCCTTTGATGGTTATTGTAGAATTCTGTAAATATGGAAACCTGGCCAACTTTCTGAGAGGAAAGAGAGGAGATTTTATTGCTACCAAGGTAGGTTTCCCCAACTGAATCCCATACTCATCCGCATTTTTGAATACTATCTGAAGATTTTTAATGATAAAGAAAGAGTGAAGAGTGAAAAAGCAGAGGCCAGAAAACTACTAATCAGGGGATATAGGGTATGCATTTATGCATCCAATAGAGACTTGGACTCAATCACCTCTAAAGTCACTTCCAATGCTGAGGTTTCTCTGAAACAAGCAATTCAGCATTTTCCTGGCATTGGCTGAAATTACATCTTTGGTTTGTGTCACCCTCCATTTACTCTATGAGATCCAGAACAGTTAGCTAGCCTAAAATCCCATGGTACCTTTTTAATTTAATAGCCATGAACTTGAGCTCTCTGAAATCACCTGAAGCTCTGAGAGAAGGTCCTTCCTCTACCCTAATTGCAGCAAAGGGAAAAGGAATGAGAAATTAAAACAGAGGTGTCTCCATTGTATGATATATGCTCCATTTCTAAGCACAGAGCTCAGAAATATGGTAATCTAGCACACTTTGGGGTACCATATGCCACCAGATATTCTGGCATAAGGAAGACTTCCTGACTTATGGGCCAAGGAAACACCTTCAATAATCAACTCTTGGATGTTTTCTCTCATCAGAGATAAGTAAACTGGCATCATGTCATAAGGAACAGTACCCTAGACTGCTAGTCAACATGCTCAGCTTCCTTCCAAATTGTCTCTTTGAGCAATTGCCTTATACCTCTCTAGATTTCAGTTTCCCAGTGGAAGCATGAAGTAGGATGGAATAGATCATTTTTAAGTCTTTTCCAGCTCTGAGGATCTATTTAAACTCACAGGCCCTATTCAATATGGATAAAAAGATGAAGACCTCTCATGATTCTGACTGCAAGCCCACCCAACTAGTTAAGCACCGTCTGGAGAGCATGGCTAGCACAGGAAGTTCCACCAGCTCTGGCTTCATTGAGGACAAGAGCTATATTGAATCTGATGAAGAGGAAGAAAGTAACCGCTACCTTCTGGGAGCCACAACAACCCACCGAGTAGGTATGTGGGGCCCTTTTCTAGCCAATACTCATGGCTACCAGAAGTTTGAAGGTAAAGATTGTGTTGGAGGAGTGAGATCACTGTCAAGAAAGTTCCAACTAGTGTTGAGGTAGATGATCCCGAAAATCATGTGAATTCCTCTGTAACCGTTGTTACTCAACTTGAAAGACTTTTGGTTCTAAGCTCAGCTTTCACTTCCATTAGCAATCTGGGGTAGTTTACAATGACAATCTCCCATATTGTTCTGGAACCTTATAGTTTCCAAAGCAGTTTCCAATAAATTCTTTCCTTGAACTTCATGACTTTCTTGTGAGACTAATAAGGATGTTTATCTCCATTTGACAGAGGAGAAAACTGACACTCAGAACAGGGATAATATAAAATATACTTAACAGATACTGCCTGGTAATCAAAATATTTAACAGGTATGTAAGATATTGGCAAGTGGATATTACTATGTAAATATTTTACAAATATTAAAATATTTAACAAGGTATGGCACAAATAGTGACCAATCAGAATACATGTCTGATGTAGCCCTGGAACAGAGTCTTGGGGTTACTGGATCATGGTAAAGTCTAGGCAGGGGTGGAATAATTGTAGTTGTGAGGGCACTTGGAGAGCTTAACAATAACTACTTACCAAGCAATATGGAAATATTTCAAGATGAAGCAACTTTTATAGCTGTACCAGTGTGCACCACCTCAATTTGATCTCGCTCAGCTAATTAAGAGAAAGAATAGAAATTGAACTCAGGTATCCCATCTCTTTCTAGTTTACTCTTACACTACTTTGAACTGATAGATTCAGGCACTGAACTTGAGTGACACTTGTCCTATTCTGCCTGAGGTTTCTGCCTGACTGTGGGATCCACTGTTGACCCTGATCTTCTCGGTTTGCTATGCCCTTGGCTCTTCTCTGTTCCTCTTATTGTCCTTTTGGTCATGAATAAACTACATGTGATATCTGTCTAGCTTTAATGCATGTTGAGACATCTCCTGCACTGTGAGTTAGTAGATCTGGGTTTTATTACTGCCTCCATCACTGATATACCTTAAGCAAGTCACATCTCTTCTCTAGGCTTCAATTTTTCCTACTTGTAAAATGACAATTATAACTTGGACTAGAATCTTTGTAAATATTCTTATAATCCTAATCTGGTGCTATTAGAACATTGGGAATAGCAGAAGGAATTTCTGTGAACTTTTCATCTATTGACAGAAATTGGAGGATGATGGTCTAGCAATGAGTATGGTATATAGTGACCGTACACTGTGATTACAAAAATTCAGACCTGTTGTCACCATAAATCATGAGAACTTTCTGAACATTTCCAAACTTTAGCATCCAATAGACATCTTCCAGATTCTCTCTTATACTCAGAATTGGCAAGAAAATCTGGACAAACCATGTATTTGTTTTTGTGGGGTATTTGTGAAATAGGTGGTAACCAGAGAACAGTAAAGGTGTTAGTTGTCGAACCCCCAAAGACATCCTTGTAGATTATTTTAATTCACAAGCCCATCACTTCAAAATACACATGAAGTCTTAGTAGTGTACGGTCCGTCCAGGTCTTGTTGTCAAAAATCTTTGCCCCTATTCTGCAAGGTTTTATGTAATGCAGGTTTTTCTTCCTCTCTAGATTTTTCTACTGCTAACTCTACAGACTCGTGAGAAAGCTTCAACCACTGGCTTTTTTTCTCTAACCTTATTTTCTCTTCTTTAGACTTGAATAATCTCTACAAGCACTCCCTCACCTTGGAGGACCTGATCTGCTATAGCTTTCAAGTGGCCAAGGGCATGGAATTCCTCACTTCCAGAAAAGTGAGCATTAATTATTTTTCTTTTATTTTCACTGGAGAGATAGAGGAAGTGTATTCCCATTATACCAGTTTCCATAGCTTTTCTTTTTTTCTGTAGTCCACTCTTACACTTGTCTGTCTCCCTTTCTCTAATTGTTCTTTCAGAAATTCACACATATATTCACCTTACAAAGAACTATTCATCTGCCTACCTGCAGTTTTATGGGCTTATTTTTCAAACTCTAATCTAAAATATGGCTGTAATATTTAATGCCAGCAGTTCAGGTTATTATATTGAAATAAAAAAAAAAATCAGCCAATATCACTTGATTACTTATTATGTTCTCTATGCTAAAACAGCTAGAGATACCACCATGAAAAAATACAAATTCTCTTTCCTCAAAATTTACTGAAGAAGATAGATACTACATATAACAAAATAAGATAGATCCTATGATAGAAGTATGAAATAAGTGATATGTGATGATATGGAAGGAAGCCTAGAAAACCTGTGTGCTATTTTCAGAGGAAGTTATATTTAAGCAATATCATGAAAACATGAAAACTAGGAAATTTTTCATAATTCCATGGAGGCGGGGTGGATGAAGAAATGCAACTAAACAAAGAGCTTGACATTGATTATAAAAGTCTTTGAAAATCATACAAAGAAATTTGAACTTTGATGGTTTCCAATTGTCACAAAATAAAAAGTTTTAAGTTGGAACATGCTCAGGTTTGTGCTTAAGGAATTAGACTTTGGGGACTAGAGTGGACTATGGACTAGTTCATGGGGCTAGACTAGAGGTAAAGATAACAGTAAGAATACCATTGCAGTGGTTCAAATGAGAGAAGGAAGGGTCTCTGTGACCCAGAGAGCTAGCAGTGGAATGCAGTGGGGAGAATAGATTTATATTCTAAGGTAATATTCCAGTGTCCAAGGGACAAAACATGTTAATGATAGCCAAATGGGAGGAACTATTCCAGTGTAGTTGAGATTTTTCGCATACAACCAAATATTAGAACAGACCAACTCATCAGACAGTAAATTTTAGCTCAAAGACATTATTCTTGAGCTGAGCACTTCTAAGACACTTTCCTTTACTGGATTTTCATTTCTTTCTCCCTCTAGACTCAATACTCAGCCTTTCCCATGGGTGTGAATCTGTAAATCTGTATTATCCTAGAGCCTAGCTGCCCTCTGAGCCCCCTTTGTCCCTTTCCTCAGTGCATTCATCGGGACTTGGCTGCTCGGAACATCCTTCTTGCTGATAATAACATTGTGAAGATCTGTGACTTTGGTTTGGCCAGAGACATCTACAAAGACCCTGACTATGTCTGGAAAGGAGATGTAAGTTCAAGGTTTGCTGGCACAAATCCCCAAGCCTAGGCTCTTGGGTTCTGTTGGTAATTATGGCTGTTTTTCTCATGGCTCTCTCCCATTTTGGTTTTCTAGGCAAGACTCCCACTTAAGTGGATGGCACCTGAAGCCATTTTTGATAAGGTATATACTACCCAGAGTGATGTCTGGTCATTTGGAGTCTTGCTGTGGGAAATATTCTCTCTGGGTAAGTGCATCTCTTTATGGCCACCCACTCACTATGCCCAGTCAACATGGGCTATAATGCCAGAACTTAAAAGACCTCAGGTTGTGGATATAGTGGATTCAGGCAGAAAAGTCTTGTGACCGATACCCATATCCACTGATCACATTGTGTCTTCAGTAACATCAACAAAATTTGTTTCGTTTATTTACTGATTGATCAAATTTTTCAATAAATATTTATTGGGAAACTATTATGTGCTAGGCATTCTAAGTTCTGGGCACACAATGGTAAATAAAGCAGATGATAATCCCTGCCACCATGGAGCTTGCATTCTGGTCAGAAAAAGCTAACCATAGACAATTAATAAATAAAATACAGAACATTTTTGATGATGTTAGATAATATGGAAAAAAAATAAGAAAAGAGAGTTAGGGAGTATTGAGATAGAGCAGAATGTAGATTGGTTTTTAAATTGAGTGGTTAAGTAGGGCCTCACAGAAAGTGAAATGCTTCCATAAAGACATGAAGAGTGAAGAAATGAGCCACACAGCTATCTAGAAGATAATTATAGGCGAGGGAAATAGCAAGTATAAAGTTCCCAAGCTTGGAGTGTGTGCAGTGAGTCTGAGAATCAGGCAACTACTGTAGCTGAAGTGGATGAGTGAAGATAAGAGTAGGTGGAGGTGAGGTTAGAGAGAAAGAGAGGTACACATATCAGATAAGGCTTTGTTGGCACAAAGTATCTTTTTAAAGACTTTCAAAGAGCCAGAATTTGAACCTAGGCTGTATAACTCTCAAATCCTACTTCTAATCATCATGCATACTGCCAAGACATAGCATATGCTGTCAGCATTTCTAAATTCTGTTGAGCTCTGAATAAAGTGCCACAGTAAAGCTTGAAACCAGTCCTCCAAACTCCCAGTCCTACATTCCTGGTATCTGGAAGAAAAACTTTAAACTCATCAGGAATCCTGGAGCTGATAATTGTATACAAGGCTTTTTTTTTTAAATAAAGAAAACAATGCCCTTACATATATTAGGACTGCATCTTACATCTGATTCTTCTCTTTCCATGAACCTGAATCCAAATTCTCTCTGTGGTACTAAGAGGTTTTTATTAAAAGCATCCAGGAATGCCTTTTTGGGAGCCAAAAGCATATAACTCACATGATAAATATTTTGTTAAGTATGTGTGTCACTGAATATAGAAAATTCAAATGTTTATAGATCACTGAGATCTAAAGTGATTGGAAGATGTTTGTCTCGCCCACAGAGGCTGCTTTGGCCCTCATCTAGAAAGTCTGGTCTCTTTGTCTAGTCTCTGAGATAAAAGATATTTAAGAGGTGGAAAAATAAAAGATGTTTGAACAAAGGGGAAAAGACACAATTTGGTTTTTACCCAAGTCACATGCGGGATCAAAAGCTAAAGCAGTAAATTAGGACATTGCCAATAATAAATATTGATATATCAGACAACTTAGATTTCAGAACAGAATTATCTGTATCAGTTCTTTGCTCAAAAAGGAATGACTGCACTCAACCTATCTTACACACATAGCCTTTTCAGGAGAGGCTTCTTTGGGAGCAGGGGAGGTAAGCTAGCTGCTAGCATGCCTTTCCCCAGTGTTTCCCGAGATGTAGAAGCACTGACACCGCATTATACAGTGTGCTCAGGAAAGCAAGGTATCTAAACAAGCAAAACTTTGAGACGGATGAATATTTACACTTGTTCTTTTAACCTTTTTGATGGAAATAAGTAAATGAATTATAAATTTTCTTGCCTCAGTAAACTTTCAATCTGACATTGCTCCTACTAACTTCTTTTCTCTTATTTTCCTGTTTTTTTTTCCTCTTTGTCTTTCTTCTACCTTTCTCTCAGTTTCCAAATTTACTTCCAGCAGGATTTGAATTTTATAAGCTTTGATACCCATATCCACTGATCACATTGTGTCTTCGAAGAGCAGCAACACATCTTTTGTTTTTCTTGGTTATTTTATTTTATTTTATTTTATTTTGTAGCTGGAGTTCATAGGCTTTCAGGGCTATTTCCATAAGCAGATCCTGTTCCTAAAAGGTGAGGGAACTGAAAACCTAAATACTATATAAATAAAATGTTATTAAATCTATCTTACTATTAAATAATAACACATGGAATAACAGCAGTTTTTCTCCAAGAAGTTTAGCATTTGTAAGAAGTACATAATAATGTAGATAAAAATGCTCTGTAAATTGCAAGTTACTGAACCTATTAAAAAATTGTTATTATCTAGTTTAATTATTCCAACTTCCCATGAGCTAGAATAGGTATTAGTATCCACAATTTGTAAATGAGAAAGCTGAGCCTCAGGAAAGTACTGATGTATCTGAGGTCACACAAAAACTAGCAGGCATAGCTGGGACTCAAATCCCAAATCTAATATTAGATTTAATGTCATTTCCTATAAAGAAGGCTTTTCTTGGAGTAAACACTGAAGTCATTGAGAAACTGAGGCAGGTACGTAGTTGTAGTCCTTGCATCATCTCAGAATTACAAGTCTTACCCAAAATCATCTAGTTTATTTCTCTACCTTTAGGTAGGCCTCTTTTCAATGTGCTTTGTAGTGGAGGTTGCCAGATCCGTGCATGTACTTCTCTAGAAAGTGTTCAGGATTTGATAAACCCAACTATCAGGACCCATGCTCAGGACTTATTAAAATCCTCCAAACTTTTGTTTATGAACCTCACCTCTCACGTCTTGATCAGAAATTTACTGCCAAGAGCTGCATTAAAAAAAAAAAAGAAAGAAAGAATTGCTCTGGGATTATAGACAGCTGTTGTGCTCCACCTTAAATTCTTACAGATATGGTATTCAAGATCCTCATGTGAAAGACAACACATATATGGTACATCTTAGCATCCTATTAAGATGAAAATCGAGCCCTAGGTATCCAATTACATTCCACTTATTAGGGCAATTTATAAAAATAATTCTGAAGGTATAAGCACCCAATTTATTGTTCCACTAATTTACAACCCTTTATTGGGCCTCGATCCCCCATTTATAAAATTGAGTCTTTGAAGTGATGTCTAACCAATATGTTGTATACCTGAAACTAATTAAAAAATGAGTATTTTAGTTAGAAGGGCTCTGAGGTCCTCTGTAGCCAGAACAATGTATGATTACAAGTCCAGGATGCACTTCTAATTAGCTCCTGGTGCACCAAGGGGTTATACTCCTCTGTGGGCCAGTCAATCAAGGGAGGTAATATATCTAATTATGCAAAGTTTCTTCTGGATATGTCATTCTGTGATACTGTGGAAATGGTTCTTGTGTTTCTGAAATGGATCATATCACCTTTAACTAGATACAATCATCAACACCTGCTTCCTCTTATCAATGTCTTAATGGCTCCAAGTTTGTTCTCTGGCTTCTGATGATGCTTTGTGATGGAAATTTTGAAGAGAACAGCAAATGGCTCTCTGTAGCCCCAAGTAAAGTTGTTTATTGTGATATTTCAGGCTTATTGATGTGGACAAAGGTAAGAGGTTCCAACAATCTGTGCACCTATAGGCAAGCCTGAGAAAAGGCACTATTTCTGAGAGTAAAACACAGGAAAGCAACTTTTTAACCAGATGCACATATTTTCTCTTATATGTCAAATCCAATAACAAGTATATATCAAGTGCCTAATATATGCTAGACACAATTCTATGAGCTGAGGGTATCTATAAGTGATCAAAACTGACAAAAATGCTTGCTTTCAAGGAGCTTGCCTTCTACCAGGGAAGACTGATGTTAATTAATCAATAGAATATTGGGCTAAGAGGATAGAGTGTGATGGGGTATAATATTTTAGATAGAGTGGCAAAGGAGGCTTTTCAGATAAGGTGACAGTTGAGCAGAGAGTAGAAGAAAGAGAGGTAGCTAGCCAGTTGGCCATCTGGGATGAGAATATTCAAGGCATAAGGAACAGTGAGTCCAAAGGCCCTGAGGTTGTAACATGTTTGAAGTTTTCAGAAGAACAGTGAGGTGCTGCTGTGGATAGAGAGCACTTGGTAAAGGGGAGAGTGGTAAATGATAGGAATAGAGAAATAGCCTAGAACAATTTTATGTGGTGCCTTATAGGCCATGGTAAGCACTTTAGATGGAGATGAAACAGAAATATATCGGCAAAGAGTTGTACATGGAGAAAGATAATATATATGACTTCAAGATAGATCTCAGGAGGAAACTGCAGGAAACAGCAGAATGAGAGATGTCCCTAGATCTCATCCCTTGAAACAACAATAAGCTGAACATCTAAAACTCAACAAAAACATCCAAACTGCACAACAGCATGTCTGAGCGTGGGATCCGCGCATAAAAGCTACCACAGGTAGGAACCCCGGGTGTCGTGTGGTGCACGGGACAAATAAAGAACCTGCCTCTCCCAGCCACCAGAACTCCCTGCAGGAGGAGGGGGAGGGGAGAAGGAGTGGTGAGTTTGAGTGGGGATTCCCTGAACAGCCCTGTCTGGGAAAGTTGTGTGCTCCCTGTGTCTGGCTGGCAGCAGGACTCAGTCATCAGGACAGAAGTCAGAGAAGCAGCTGGCAGAGAAACAACGGTTGATTTTTTACCAAGTGCAGTTGCAAAACTGAGGCTGAGCCACAGTCCCCGAAACTGAACCCAGAGGGCCCCTCCCCGCATACCCTCCAAGACAAAACACCATGGAGCCCCAGGGGAATCTGAGCAAATGCTACCAGAGCTGTTGCTAACATTGACAAGGAATGAAACTGAGGGTAGCGAGTGTGATTAAATATTTATCGGAAAATAAAAAGGCATTTTTAAGCTTTATATAAAGCAGAGAACCAAGAGGCTTAGATGTCACTTACTGGAAACCAAAAGAAAAGCTTCTTCTTTGCAACAGACTAAAGAGAAACCTTTATATAATAAATCTGCATTCTGGAAAAAAAGCAGAATACATTTCCATTAATGCCCAGATGGGGAAATAATCAAATAAACACTATGAACAACAAAAGTGACAAGGCATCTCAGAAAGAAAGAGAAAAATCTCCAGAAAATAAGCTTACAGACATAGAATTATGCAACTTAAATGACAGAGAATTCAGGATGGTACTTCTGAAAAAACTCAGTGAGTTCCGAAATGAGTCATAACAACAATTCTAGGAATTGAAAAAACAACTAGATGAGCAGGGCAAGGAGATTGAAACCCTCAAAAATAACAAAATAGATCTTTGGAAGATAAAAAACACATGGCAAGAGTTGAAAAATGAAATAGCAAGCTTGGGAAATAGAGTCAACCAAGTGGAGGAAAGGATCTGTGATATCAAAGACAGAAATCTAGAAATAAATCAGAAGGAAGAAGAGAGAAGCCGAAGAATGAAAAATAATGAAAGAGAAATTCAAGAACTAGCTGATACCATCAAGAGAGGAAACAAGAATAATGCGCATTGTCAAAGGTGAGGAAAAAGAGAAGGGACTAGAAAGCATTTTCAGACAAATAGTTGATGAGAACTTCCCAAATCTAAGGAATGATCTTCAGCTTAGAATTCAAGAATTCAACAGAACACCCAATTATCTCAACCCCAAATGGTCTTCACCAAGACACATTGTATTAAAATTATCAAAAATCAATGACAAAGAGAATTCTCAGGGCAGTCAGAGAGAAAGAAACGATAACTTATAAAGGTAAACCCATTACATTATCCTTGGAATTCTCAGCACAAACCTTACAAGCCAGAAAGGAATGGTATCAAATATTTAAAATACTAAGTGAAAGGAACTACCAGTCTAGAATAATGCATCCAGCTAAGCTCTATTTTAGATATGAAGGAGAAATTAAGACTTCTCCAGATCTACAACAATTGAGGGAATTCTCCACTACGAGGTCTGCATTACAGGAAATACTGAAAGGGGTCAGTTCACCTAAAAAATAATGACCAAAAAAAAAAAAAACATAATCAGGAGTAAAGTGACTATCAGTCAAATAGAAGCAGAGGAGTACAACCCTTACTAAGAACAGGGCATTATAAACTTAAAAAATAAGAAGAGAATTTTTATAACACGATAATAATGAACGTTCAGCATATATAGGGATAAATAACAATGACTGAAATAACAATGACTTAAAAGGGGAGATTCAAAGATCCAAATTTGCAAAGGGAAATGGAGGTAAGACATGCGCAGAAGAAAATGGACAACTGTATATATATATAACTATATATATGCATATATATAGTTATATATATATGTATATATATATAACTATATATATGCATATATATAGTTATATATATATACATATATATATATATATACACATATATATATAACTATCCTTTACATATTCGTAATGGTAACCACATGCCAAAGATTCAAAACTGAAGTATATAACATAAAACAAGAAGGACCAGAGGGAAAACCCACAAAAGCCAACCAAATAAAGAAAACAGAAACACAAGAACAAGAAAGCAATGGAAACACCAAGCTACCAGAAAGCAAAAGATAAAATGGCTATTAGAAGACCTCATATTTCAATATTCACTCTAAATGTAAATGGACTGAATTCATCAATAAAAAGGCACAGAGTTGCAGAATGGATCAAAAAACAAAACCCAATCATATACTGCTTCCAGGAGACAGATCTCAGCACCAAAGACAAATATAGACTCAAAGTGAAAGGTTATAAAATGATATTTCAAGCAAATGGCGTTTAGAGAAAAGTGGGAGGAATGGTACTAATATCAGATGAAATAGACTTCAAAATAAAAAAAAGGTAAAGAAAGATAGTGAGGGACACTTCATAATGATAAAAGGAATCATGCATCAAGAAGACATAACACTTATTAATATCTATCGTCCCAATCAGGGACCCCAAAATATATAAATCAATTACTAACTGAACTCAAGGAAGAAACAGACCAAAACACTATTGTACTAGGGGACCTAAATACCCCATTGTCAGATATGGACAGATCATCCAAACAGAAAATCAATAAGGAAATAACATCCTTAAAGGACACATTAGACCAACTGGACATAATTGACCTTTATAGAGCCTTCCATCCCAAAACAGCTGCTTATACATTCTTCTCTAGTTCCCATGGAACATTCTCAAGGATCGACCACATACTGGGACAGAGATAGCCTCAACAAATATAAGAGGGTTGAAATCATACCAACTATATTCTCTGATCTTAATGCTTTGAAACTAGAAATCAACTGCAGACAGAAATCAGGAAGAACCACAAATGCATGGAGATTAAACGACATGCTACTGGAGAATTACTGGGTCAGAAAAGAAATGAAAAGTGAGTTCAAGAGATACATAGGAACAAATGATAATGATAGTACATGTCAAAACATTTGAGTCACCTCAAAAGCGGTCATAAGAAGAAAGTTAATATCATTATAGGCCTATCTCCAAAACCAAAAACGAACCTGAATAAAAAACTAACACTTCACCTTATAAAACTAGAAAAAGAAGAACAAATGAAGCCAAAAGTCAGCAGAAGAAAGAAATAATCAAAATTAGAGCAGAAATAAATGAAACAGAAAACAAAACAAAACAAAAAAGAAAAAATAAATGCAACAAAGAACTGTTTTTTTAAGAAGGTTAATGAAATTGACAATACCCTGGCTAGACTCACTAAAGAAAAAAGAGAAAGGACACAAATAAACAAAATCAGGGATGAAAGAGAGGAAATTATGACTGATATCGCAGAAATACAAAGGATTATACAAGAATACTATGAAAAAGCATATAACACCAAATTTAATAACCTAGAAGAAATGGACCAGTATTAGAAAAATACAATCTTCCGAGACTGAATCAAGAACTGGAAAATCTAAATAGATCAGCAGTATGGAAATTGAAACAATCATCAAAAACCTACCAAAAAGTAAAAGTCCAGGACCAGATGGCTTCACCAGTGAATTCTACCAAATATTCAAAGAAGATTTAATACCTATTCTCCTCAAATTCTTCCAAAAATTCGAAGAGGAGTAAATATTTCCCCACTCATTTTATGAGGCCAATATAACTTTGATACATAACCTGGTAAAGATAACGACCAAAAAAGAAAACTACAGACCAATATCTCTCATGAACACAAATGCTAAAATCCTAAATAAGATACTAGCAAACCGAATAGAGCAACATATTGAAAAGATTATACAGCATGATCTAGTGGTCTTCATTCCAGCGGCACAGGTATGGTTCAACATACACAAATTGATTAATGTGATACACCACATAACAAATTAAAAAATAAGAATTATATGATCATATCAATAGATGCAGAAAAAGCTTTCAACAAGATACAGCATCCATTTATGGTCAAAACACTTTAAAAAATCAGTATAGAAGGAAAGTACTTTAACATAATAAAGGCGACAAACCCTCAGCCAACATTATACTTAATTGAGAAAAACTAAAAACCTTGCCTCTAAGATTGGGAACAAGGCAAGGCTGTCCGCTCTCGCCACTGTTATTCAATATAACATCAGAGGTCCGAGCAAGTGCAATCAGACAAGTGAAAGATATAAAAGGCATCCAAATAAGAAATAAAGAAGTCAAACCGTCACTATTTGTGGATGACATGATTCTCTATATAGACAACCCTAAAGAGTCCACAAGAACACTACTAGAAACAAGAAGCAAATACAGTGAAGTTTCTGGATAACAAATTAATATTCAAAAATCCATAGCTTTCCTATACTCTAATAATGAATTGTCAGAAAAAGAAGTGGAAAAAATAATTCCTTTTGCAATTGCAACAAAAGGAATAAAATATCTTGGAATAAATTTAACGAAACAAGTGAAGGACCTATATAATGAAAACTATAAAACTCTATTCAAAAAAATCGAAGAAGCTACAAAGAAATTGAAAGATATTCCGTGATCTTGGATTGGAAGAATCAACATAGTTAAAATGACCATTTTACCTAAAGCATTATACAGATTTAATGCAATCCCCATCAAAATCTCATCGGCATTTTTTAAAGAAATAGAACAAAATATCATCAGATTTTTATGGAAGCACAAAAGACCCCAATTACCAAAGCCATCCTGAGATAAAAGAATGAGGCTGGAGGCATCACTCTGCCCTACTTCAAATTATACTTCAAAGTGACAGTAATCAAAATGCATGGTATTGGCAGCAAAATGGACACATGGACCAATGGAACAGAATCGAGAGTCCAGAAGTAAACCCATATTTTTATGGACAAATAATTTTCAAGAAAATAAACGAAAACATACAATGGAGAAAAGAAAGCCTCTTCAATAAATGGTACTGAGAAAACTGGAAAGCTGCCTGCAAAATAATGAAAGTAGACTGTTGTCTATCACCACATACCAAAATTAACTCAAAATAGATTAAGGACCTAAATATATGAACTGAAACAATAAAATGCATAGAAGAAAACATAGGAGCTAAATTCATCGATCTTGGACTTGAAGAGGGTTTCATGAATTAGACTTCAAAAGCAAAGGAAGTAAAAGCTAAAATAAATGAATGGGACTACATCAAGCTAAAAAGCTTCTGCTCAGCAAAAGAAATCGTCAACAAGGTAAAGAGAGAACCATCTGAATAGAAAAATATATTTGCAAGCAACACCTCCGATAAAGGCCTAATATCCAAAATACACAAAGAACTCATACAAGTCAATAACAACAAAAAACAAATGATCTAAGCAAAAAATGGACAGAGGAAGTGAACAAACACTTCTCCTTAGAGGACAAATATATGAAAAGATGCTCAACATTGCTAGCTATTAGAGAAATCCAAATCAATACCACAATGAGATACCATCTCACATCTGTTAGAATGGCTATAATCGACAGGACAAGTAATAACAAATGTTGGAGAAGATGCAGAGAAAAAGGAACACTTACATACTGCTAGTGAGACTGCAATTGGTACAGCCACTATGGAAAACAGTATAGAGGTTCCTCAAACAACTTAGAATTGATCTGCCATGTGATCTACAATCCCTCTATTGGCTATTTACCCCAAAGACTTGCAAATCCATATCTGAAAAGATATTTGCACACCGATGTTCATAGCAGGATTATTCACAGTGGCCAGGACATGGAAGCAAGCGAAGTGTCGTGTGATAGATGATTAGCTACAGAATCTGTGGTGCAAATATACAATAGAATATTACTCAGCCATAAAAGAAGTGAAATACTGCCGTTTGCGACAACATGGATAGACCTTGAGATAATCATGCTATGCGAAATAAGCCAGACAGAAAAAGTTTAAAATCACATGATATTACTTATATGTGGGATATAAACCTAAAAGCAACAAATGAACAGGACAAACAGAGACTCATGGACATGGACAATAGACTAGTGGTTACCAGAGAACTATAGACTAGTAGTGTCAGGGAGGAGGGGGAAGGTAGACGTAGTAAAGGGGGTCAAATAGAAGGGATAAGGGGAGGGTGAAGTGGGTAAAGGGTATCAAATATATTCTAGCTGAAGGAAACTGGACTTTGAGTGGTAAATACACAATGGAATATACAGATGTCAATTTATAATGTGCACCTAAAAATTATATAATTGCATTAACCAATGTTACCCCAATAAACTTAATTAAAAAAAATAGACCTAAGTATGTATCTCAATATGGCCTCTTATTAGCTGTATCACTTGAGTAGGTCACTACTTCAATCTGGGTCCCAATTCCTCAAGTATAAAATGGAATTAATGATTACAATATCACAAGGTTGTTGTTTTAAGGTCCTATTTGAACTATTAAGTGCCTTTAAAGTGTTTAGTGTATTCAACGGTTAGAATTTCAGTCTCCTGAATCAAGTTCTCAGATTTTTTAGATGGGTGGCTAAAATTATATCTAATTCCTAAATAAAAACAGAAGAAAGTCAAATACTAGACTATTTCACGAAAAAATGCCTTTATTTTTAAAGCATTTGTGTGTAAGTTCTCATTTGTATGTACATTGTGATAATTATGTTACATGGATTATCAAAATTGTATGATACTATAATGGAAGGAATTTTGCTGCAAAACTTGTACCTGGCTCAGGAGAGTGGAAGAAGGCTCATAAGATGTATCTTCACACAGATCCTGAAGTTGATACCAGGTGGAAGGGAGAGAACATGGGCCAGTTAATAAGGATTGAAAGACTTGCTCCTTCACAATGGCATCCCAAAAGGTTCATCTCTATATTCCTGACAATCCTTATTAAGCCTGGAATGTCAAATCAGGCCAAACTCAGAGCTGAAAGAAATCACTGGGAGGGTAACAAGAGTTTTAAAACATGAAAATATTTAGTTTGAGGGAGGTTTATAATTTACCTTTGAAAGCAAACCTGTGACCAGCTACCAGGTACAGGATTATATCTCAAGGTATCCAGGAGCTAGTTTGCTGGGAGATTAAAGAGGCCAAGCAAAGGTTCTACCAATCTTAGTGAAAACCTGAGGCACAAGATTGACGCAATATCATGGCAAGGCATTCTTCCCAAGAACTATAATCTATTCTGGCCTTAAATAGAGCGTTGGAAGTGTTTTCCTAAAGAGATACTGACCTACTTACATATGCTACTTTGAGAGTGGAAGCTGCTTAACAGACACTTCTAACCCAAGAAAAGTTTTGTTTTGTTTTGTTTTGTTTTCTAGAAGAACTAGGTATATTACTCTCATTTCTTTTTTCATGAAGCCATTCCACAAATCACAGCCAGAAACTCAGTTTGAAACCGAGCACTTGCTTTCAAGACTGCGGTTGTACCCACTGACTGAACTTGTATCCACTGGCTGAACAACACCTTAACCAAGACCCACTGCTAAGGTTTGGTCCCACAAGCAGAGGTCATAGGTAGGCCCGCTTTTAACTCAGTAGGGAAAACAGACAACTTTAATAACTTTGGGCAATGAAAGATGCTATTAAAATGTCAATCCCCACTGTCTTTGTGCCCTTGTAATTTTGACCAATAATAAATAAAGTTTCAATTCCCAGTACTGCTTTACTCCCCCTCTTCTTACCCCTAGAGCTAGGCACAGCAATTAACCATTATGAAAACCCAAGCAATAGATATAACATACCTAATGTCACTTTTGATAATAAATGCTGAAATTCTAACACATTAATAAAGTAAAACCTGGTTTCTATTCATTTAACCTCTATTAACATCATCACAAATCATTGATTTTTAGAAGAAAAAAGAAGAAAAATGTACCAATTAAATGGATTAGAAGCTTATTACATCGGAGTCATAATTTATTTCAAGAAACATTTGGTGTGTGCCTTCTACATTCAAAGCATTGTGAAGTAAAACGGTTCTTAGCTTACAGGGACTAACAATTGTGTTGGGAAGAGAAAAATATACTCAACTAATTCTAATGCATGACAGGCTGTCACAAACCCTAAAATAAAAGTCCAGACAAAAAAAAAAAACTATAAAGAAAACAGGAAGGATAAAATGAATTTCTACTTTTGCAGGAGAAAGGATATGTAGGAAAAGTCTCTTAGAGAATAAGCACATTGAATTGGGCCTAAAGGATAACAAGATGAAATTGAGGTTTGGGGAGGAAGTTTCAGGAAAAGGAACGGGTAAAGTATTTCAGAAAGAGGAAAGAGTATGAGCAAAAGTAGAAAGTGGAAGAGTGGTTTATATTATGGATAGGCTTTTAAAAACTTTTACCTACTTGATCATTTTAATCCAGGATCTATGGAAACAACTCTATCATTAACACTCAAACCAGACAAGTGTGTGTGTATGTGTATCTGTCCAGTTTTTTGCATAATAAATACTTATAAAATATATTTTTTTATATCTGATCACAGCTTTATTTTCAATACATTCTTTTTCTACAGCTGTATTGAGGTATAATTGATATTTTTAAAACTGCACATATTTAATATATACAGTATCATGAGCTAGGACTCTTTTATACACCCATATATTATCACCATAATCAAAGTAATAGACACATCCATCTCTCCAAAAGTTTTCTTCTGTCCCTTGCTTTTCTGTGTGTTATTAGAGCATTTAACATTAGATCTACCAGATTAACAAAGGCTAAAGAGCACAACATGGTATTGTTAACTATAGACACTATATTGTGCAGCATATATCTAAAATTCATTCATCTGTATAACTAATATTATACCATTAAATGACTCTACATTTTTCCCTCCCCATTCCCTAACAACCTTTATTGTATTTTCTGCTTCTATAAGTTAGGCTATTTTATATACCTCATATATATGGATCATGAAATATTTGACGGTAATTGTCCTTTTGTGTTTCTGTGACTGACTTATTTCACTTACCACGTCTTCCAGTTCCATCCATCATGGACAAATTATAGTATTTTCTTTTTTAAGGCTGCATAATATTCAATTGTGATATATATCACATTGTCTTAATCCATTCATATGAAAATTTGAGCTGTTTCCATATATTAGCTATTATGAATAATGCTGCAATGAACATAGGTGCGCAGATATCTCTTTGAGGTTCTGATTTAAATTCTTTTGGATACAAACCCAAGAGTGAAATCACTAGATCTTTTGATAGTTTTAGTTTTGATTTTGGAGAAATTTCCATGCTGCTTTTCCATAGCAGCTGTATCGTTTTATATTCCCATGAAGTGTACAGAAATGTAATTTCTACACATCCTCACCAATGCTTATCTTTATTGTTTTTAATAATAACAATTCTAATAAGTGCGAGGTGATACTTTACTGTGGTATTGATTTGCATTTCCCTGATGATAAGTGATGGTGAGCATCTTCTCATGTACCTGTTGGCCATTTTCATGTCTTAGGGAAAGGTCTATTCAATTCATTTTCTCATATTTTAATTGGGTTCATTGAGGTAGAGTTGTTTCTTACATATTTTGGAAAATAATATCTTATCAGATATATTAATTTGTAAATATTTTCTCTCATTGCATAGTTTGACTTTTCACTCTCTTGTTTCCTTTTTCTGTGCAGGAGCTTTTTCTTTGTTTGTTTGATATAGTCTTGTTTGTATAATTTTGCTTTTGTTGCCTTGCTTTGGTGTCATATCCAAGAAATCCTTTATTAGACCAATGTCATGAAGCTTTTCCTCTAGATTTTTTTTTCTAGGAGTTTTACATTTTCAGATCTTAGTTTAAGTCTTTAATCCATTTTTACTTGATTTTTGCATATGGTATAAGACAGAGGTCCAGATACATTCCTTTGCATGTATATATGTAGTTCTCCCACTACCATTTGTGAAAGGACTATTGTTTTCTCATTGTATATTCTTAGTACCTTTTTTGAAGATCAGTTAACCATATATGTATGGGTTTATTTGGGGACTCTCTATTGTGTTTATTGGTCTGTATTTATGTTTATGTCGGTATCATATTATCTTATTTATTATAGATTTGCAATATATTTTGAAATTGGGAAGTGCGATACCTCTAGTTTTGTTCTTTCTCAAGATTGTTGTAGATATTGAGGAACATTGTGATTATATATGAAATTTTGTATTATTTTTTTTCTCCTTCTCTTAAGTATGACATTGGGATTTTGATGGGAATAGCACTGCTTTTGGTAATAGGGACATTTTAGCAATATTAAGTTTTCCAATCAATGAATACAGAACGTCTTTCCATTTATGTAGATCTTCATTGATTTCTTTCGTCAATAATGTGTAGTCTTCAGCGTACAAATCTTTCACCTCCCTGGTTAAAGTTATTTCTAAGTATTTTATTTTCAATATTATTGTAAATATGATTGTTAATTAATTTCACTTTTGGATAGTTCGTTGTTAGTATATAGAAATGCAACTAATTTTATTATGTTGATTTTATATTCTGCAACTTTATTGAATTTGTTTATTAGGTCTAACAGTTTCTGTGCGTGTGTGGGGGGGAGATCTTTAGAGTGTTCTAAGCGTAGATCACATCATTTGTAAATAGAAATAATTTTACTTCTTGCTTCTTAACTTTTTTAAAAAATTTTAAATAATTACTTTATTTCAATTATAGTTGGCATACAATATATTAGTTTCATGTGTATACAATATGATTAGATGTTTATATAACTTATGAAGTCATCACCCTGATAAAGCTAGTACCTATCTGACACCATATATAGTTATTACAATATTATTGATTATATTCCTTATGCTTTACTTTACATCCTCATGTCAATTTTGTATCTACCAATTTGTACTTAATCCCGTCCTCTCTTTCACTCACCCCAGCCCCATTCTCACCCAGCAACCCTCAATATATTCTCTGTATCTGAGTTTATTTCTGTTCTTTGTTTATTTTATTCCTTAGATTGCACATGTAAATGAAATCAAATGGCATTTGTATTTCTCTGTCTGACTTACTCCTCTCAGCATAATACCCTCTAGGTTCATGCATGTTGCAGATGGCAAGATTTCATTCTTTCTATGGCTGAGTAATATTCCATTGTATATATGTACCATCTCTTCATTCATCCATTGAAGAACACTTAGTTTGTTTTCATCTATACACACACACACACACACACATACATATACATATTTACACTGTGTATTCACCTCCTACAGTTAGATTTCTTTCTGTCACCACATATTTGACCCCCTTTACCCCACCTATCTCCCCCCTCCCCCATCCCTTACCCTCTGGTAACCACTAGTCTACAGTCCATGTCCATGAGTCTCTATTTGCTTGTCCTGACCATGTTTAAGTTGTTTAAGCCTTTGATCCATTTTGAGTTGATTTTTCTGAGTGGTGTAGTATGTTCTGCATGTGTTTATCCAGTTTTCCCAACACCATTTCTTGAAGAGAATATCCTATGCTCATTGGATAATCTTGACTTGTTGAATATTAGTTGATCATATATATACAGGGATTTAATTCTGGGCTCTCTATTTTGTTCTATTGCTGTATGTCTATTTTTATGCAAGCTCAATATTATTATTTTTTAAATATTATAATTTTGTAGTTTGAAATTAGAAAGTATAATACTTCTGGATTTTTTTTTTCTCTTTTAGGATTGTTTTGGCTATTTGGAGCTTTTGCAAAATTTCATGAACATTTTAGATATTTTTTTCTATTTCTTTGAATATTACCATTTGCATTTTGATGGAAATTGTGTTAATCTATAGATGGGTTTGGGTAGTATGGACATTTTAACAATATTAATTCTTCCACTCTATGAACATAGAATAGCTTTCCATTTATTTGTGTTTTCTTTGATTTTCTTCAGCAAGGTCTTGTAGTTTTTGTTGTACAGATCTTTTACTTCCTTGGTTAAATACATCCTTTTTTTGTTTTTCATGTTGTCTTGAATGAGGTCATTTTGTAAATATTTTGTTATTAGTGTATAAGAATGCAACTGATTTCTGTATGTCGATTTATATCCTACAACTTTGCTAAAAGAGTTGATTATGATGGACAGAATGGAGAGGGATTGGGAGGCTGGGAGAATGGGGTGAAGGGTTAAAGAAGTACAAATTAGTAGTTGATAATTGGACATAAAGAACATGGCGGAAGAAATGCAGTTAGCATTAATATGATGGCTAAGTGGAGGGCCAGGGGAAGGAGGGAGCAATTGGGGGATAGTTTTATGAACATTATAGATGTCTAACCAATGTATTGTATATTTGAAACTAATTTAAATAAATACATTTATTTTAAAAAGAGTTGATTATTCCTAAGAGTATTTGTTGAATCTTTAGGATATTCTATATTCAAAATTACATCATCTGCAAACAAAGACAGTTTTACTTCTTCCTTTCTGATTTGAATGTCTTTTCATTTTTTGTGTCTTGCCTAATTGCTCTAGCTAGGACTTTCAGTACTATATTGAAGAGTGGTGAATTAGTATCCTTGTCTTGTTCCTGATCTTATTGGAAAAGCTTTCAATTTTTTACTATTGAGTATAGTACTAGCTGTGGTTTATCATATATGACCTTTATTATTCCGAGGTATATTCTTTATATACCCAATCTGTCAAAGATTTTTGTAATGAAAGATTATTGTATTTTCTCTAATTATTTTTATGCATATATTAAGATGATCATGTAATTTTTATCTTTTATTTTATGAAGATGATGGATTACATTTATCGATTTGCCTATGTTGAAACATCCTGGCATCCCAGAGATAAATTGCTCTTGGTCATGGTATATGATATTATTATATGTTCTTGAATTCAGTTTTCTAATATTTTGTCAAGAAATTTTGTATCTATATTTACCGGGGTATTGATCTATAGCTTTGTTTTATTTTATTTATTTATTTTCTAATTAGAATTGACATTCAATATTGTTTTATATTAGTTTCAGGTATACAGAATAGTGGTTAGACATTTATATGATTTACCAAGTGATCTTCCTGATTAGTCTAGACTCACCTGGCACTCACTACACATAATAATTTCAATATTATTAACTATATTTCTTATGCTGTGCTTCACATCCCTGTGACTGTTTTGTAACTATCAATTTTATTTTCTAGCAGTGTCCTTATTTGGCTTTGATATCAGGGTTATGCTGGCTTTGTAGAATGAATTTGGAAGTGTTCTCTCCTCTTCAATTTTACAAGAGTTTGAGAACAATTGGCATTCATTTTATTTTAAGTGTTTGGTAGAATTTGCCACTGAAGGCTTCTGGTTCTGGATTTTTCTGTGTTGGGAGATTTTTGATTACTGATTCAATCTCTGTACTCATTATTGGTCTGTTCAGATTTTTTATTTCTTTTGGTTCAGTCTTGGTACATTGTGCATTTGTAGAAATTTATCTATTTTTTTTTTAGGTATCTAATGTGTTGGCATATAATTGTTATAGTAATCTCTGATGACTATTTCTGTAGTATCAGTTGTAATGTCTCCTCTTTTGTTACTCATTTTATTGGATTCTTCTCTTTTTCTTCTCAATTTTGTATCTTTAGTCTTGTCAATTTTACTTATCTTTTTGTAACACCAGCTTTTAGTTTTATTAATCCTTCTATTTTTTTTCTAGTCTCTATTTCTTTCATTTCCACTCTGATCTTTATTGTTTTCTTTTTTCTGCTAACTTTGGTCTTCTCTTGTTCTTTTCCTAGTTCTTTTTTTCTTTTTTTGATGTATAACTAAAAGCTACTCTGAACTGAGGAACTTTTAAAAATAATTTGAATTATGTGAATTACATCAGCCTTCATGCTTTAGAAAAGTAATTATCATTCCATATGAGATATTAAGTATTCATGTTATAGACAATGACTGATGACCCCAAGGATATACAGATACCTTGCTATAACTTCTGTCTTCTGGGAATGTCATGATCCATGGGTTTGGGAGTATTGGATTAGATGACACATTCTTAAGTTTATGAGATTTAAAATATCACATCATTAGTCACCAAATCTGGAAGACAAATACAGGGAGCAATAATACATCACTCCATATCACAAAGAGAGAAGTAATTAAATTTCATTGTATCTTACAAGTTACCTTGAATTAGGTAACTGAAGAGATTTCTATTATTTAGTTGACTTCCAGAAAACTAAAAACTAGAAACCAAAGTTGTGCCTTTTTCTCAACAGCAGGTGTATATACAGCTTGATAGTTCCTCATTTTTATTAGGCTCACTCTGGATTTCATCCTTTTTGTTTCATTTTTGTTTTTTTTTCTAACTTTTAATTTACATTTTACACAGCTGTAAACCATTTTAAACACTTTGGAAATTAGATGGGGTATAAATTACTTATACTAAAAAATTTCTTATGGGTACTCAAACATTGTTTTAAAAAATTTTAATAACATTGACAATATCTCGAATTTCAAAGATTTAGAAAGTATATTTTAGCATTTTCAGCATATAGAGTAGAAGCAACCAAATAAAAGTCATGACTTTGGAAATGTAGCCTACCCATGCACAGACATAGGTGTTCTACTTGTGCTTTATTTTGTAATCTCTTAATTTACTTTAAACTGTGATTCAAACATGGGATATGTACTTTTCCTTTAGTATAAAATATTTTTGCAATTTTTTTTTCATTTATCAACTTGAAATTTACTCCCAGTCCTTATTTCTCTTGTGGGTTTGGATACCCCCAAAACTACATGTCCCAAGTTCAAGACCAACATCCACACTGGCTGGAAATCTGCTCCCTTGTTGTTTTTGAGACCTGAACTACAGTAGAATGCCATAGGTTAAAGTATGATATGGAAAGGAAAAGGGTATTCAGAGACTGCAAAATAAAATATTTTTAGATTGAAAACAAAATCACCCGAAAGGTGGGTTACATTCCAGCAAATCACAAAATGGTTGAATATATCATTTAAAAACATTAAATTATTGCCAAGTTGGTGGAAATTCATTAGTGGTTTTCTTAAAACCCTGAACTTTATCTCAAAGTATTTGTATATCTGATTTCTGGGAGAATCATTTATATCAGGTCTGTGAATCATCAAGGTGGATGGAAATCCTATGTCACACACTCTGTATACCTGGAACTGTTTTCCCTTCCTCAGAATTAATTTTAGGTCTCTGCCTTTTAAGATATTCATTGGTTGTTTTCCTCATGGGAATGAATAGGAAACATGTTTTCTCTTATGTCTCAGGTGCCTCACCATACCCAGGAGTGCAAATAGATGAAGACTTCTGCCGTCAGCTTAAGGAGGGAAAGAGAATGAGATCTCCTGAATATTCCACTCCTGAAATGTGAGTTATTCCCCAGGCTACGTGTCATCAGACTAAATTTGGATAAAAAGGTCAAAGTAAGCATCACAGATTACAGACAATAACACACAAAATCTTGTTCAGTGCCAAGGCACTTATTTTGCCCTTCACAAGTGTACAGGCACACCTCAGAGATATTGCAGGTTAAGTTCCAAACCCTCACAATAAAGCCAATTTTGCAGTAATGCAAATTACAAAACTTTTTTTGGTTTCTCAGTGCATATAAAAGTTATGTTTACATTATACTGTAGGATATTAAGTGTGTGGTAACATTATATCTAAAACTGCAATGTATTATAAATATATCAGATATGTTATTTATTTATATATCTAATA